>NC_058080.1:379391333-379555936 GCF_014858855.1 Bufo gargarizans | reverse complement strand
GCTTTTTGAAAGGCTGCAAAGCAGCCAATCAACAAGCGTCATACTACTTGCCCCAAGAGGCCATCACAGCCATGCCTACTATTGGCATGGCTGTGATTGGCCAGAGCACCATGTGACCCAGCCTCTATTTAAGCTGGAGTCACATAGCGCCGCCCGTCACTCTGCTCTGATTAGCGTAGGGAGAGGTTGCGGCTGCGACAGTAGGGCGAGATTAGGCAGATTAACTCCTCCAAAGGACTTGATTAACTGATCGATCTGCAGCTGTGGATCATTGAGCTGCTGATCCTCAATTGCTCACTGTTTTTAGGCTGTCCAGACCGTTTGTCAGTCACATTTTTCTGGGGTGATCGGCGGCCATTTTGTGTCTTGTGGTGCGCCAGCACAAGCTGCGACCAAGTGCATTTAACCCTCAATGGTGTGGTTGTTTTTTGGCTAAAGCCTACATCAGGGTGAAGCTGTCACACCAAGTGCATTTAACCAGCAATAGTCTGTTTATTTTTTGGCCATATCCCAGTCTAATTCTGTCACTAAATCCATACCGGTCACCCAGCGCCTAAATACTAGGCCTCAAATTTATATCCCGCTAAATCTGTCCTTAGTGCTGTAGCTGGGCGAGTTATTTAGTGTCCGTTCAAGCACATTTCTTGTTCTGGGTTGAAATACAATTCCCAATTTAGCAATTTCATAATTTAGTGGTTTCTGCTATATCAGAGCTATTTGAAATCTATCCCTAAAAGGGTATATAATATTCAAGGTGCACATTGGGTCATTCAGAATAACTTCACACACACCCGCTACTGTGTATTTCCAAGTCTAATTCTGGCACTAAACCCATACCTGTCACCCAGCGCCTAAATACTAGGCCTCAAATTTATATCCCGCTAAATCTGTCCTTAGTGCTGTAGCTGGGCGAGTTATTTAGTGTCCGTTCAAGCACATTTCTTGTTCTGGGTTGAAATACAATTCCCAATTTAGCAATTTCATAATTTAGTGGTTTCTGCTATATCAGAGCTATTTGAAATCTATCCCTAAAAGGGTATATAATATTCAAGGTGCACATTGGGTCATTCAGAATAACTTCACACACACCCGCTACTGTGTATTTCCAAGTCTAATTCTGGCACTAAACCCATACCTGTCACCCAGCGCCTAAATACTAGGCCTCAAATTTATATCCCGCTAAATCTGTCCTTAGTGCTGTAGCTGGGCGAGTTATTTAGTGTCCGTTCAAGCACATTTCTTGTTCTGGGTTGAAATACAATTCCCAATTTAGCAATTTCATAATTTAGTGGTTTCTGCTATATCAGAGCTATTTGAAATCTATCCCTAAAAGGGTATATAATATTCAAGGTGCACATTGGGTCATTCAGAAT
The DNA here is from genome assembly GCF_014858855.1 of Bufo gargarizans. NCBI lineage: Eukaryota > Metazoa > Chordata > Amphibia > Anura > Bufonidae > Bufo > Bufo gargarizans. The sequence goes on along the minus strand of NC_058080.1, from coordinate 379,554,563 downwards.
AACTTCACACACACCCGCTACTGTGTATTTCCAAGTCTAATTCTGGCACTAAACCCATACCTGTCACCCAGCGCCTAAATACTAGGCCTCAAATTTATATCCCGCTAAATCTGTCCTTAGTGCTGTAGCTGGGCGAGTTATTTAGTGTCCGTTCAAGCACATTTCTTGTTCTGGGTTGAAATACAATTCCCAATTTAGCAATTTCATAATTTAGTGGTTTCTGCTATATCAGAGCTATTTGAAATCTATCCCTAAAAGGGTATATAATATTCAAGGTGCACATTGGGTCATTCAGAATAACTTCACACACACCCGCTACTGTGTATTTCCAAGTCTAATTCTGGCACTAAACCCATACCTGTCACCCAGCGCCTAAATACTAGGCCTCAAATTTATATCCAGCTAAATCTGTCCCTAGTGCTGTAGCTGGGCGAGTTATTTAGTGTCCGTTCAAGCACATTTCTTGTTCTGGGTTGAAATACAATTCCCAATTTAGCAATTTCATAATTTAGTGGTTTCTGCTATATCAGAGCTATTTGAAATCTATCCCTAAAAGGGTATATAATATTCAAGGTGCACATTGGGTCATTCAGAATAACTTCACACACACCCGCTACTGTGTATTTCCAAGTCTAATTCTGGCACTAAACCCATACCTGTCACCCAGCGCCTAAATACTAGGCCTCAAATTTATATCCCGCTAAATCTGTCCTTAGTGCTGTAGCTGGGCGAGTTATTTAGTGTCCGTTCAAGCACATTTCTTGTTCTGGGTTGAAATACAATTCCCAATTTAGCAATTTCATAATTTAGTGGTTTCTGCTATATCAGAGCTATTTGAAATCTATCCCTAAAAGGGTATATAATATTCAAGGTGCACATTGGGTCATTCAGAATAACTTCACACACACCCGCTACTGTGTATTTCCAAGTCTAATTCTGGCACTAAACCCATACCTGTCACCCAGCGCCTAAATACTAGGCCTCAAATTTATATCCCGCTAAATCTGTCCTTAGTGCTGTAGCTGGGCGAGTTATTTAGTGTCCGTTCAAGCACATTTCTTGTTCTGGGTTGAAATACAATTCCCAATTTAGCAATTTCATAATTTAGTGGTTTCTGCTATATCAGAGCTATTTGAAATCTATCCCTAAAAGGGTATATAATATTCAAGGTGCACATTGGGTCATTCAGAATAACTTCACACACACCCGCTACTGTGTATTTCCAAGTCTAATTCTGGCACTAAACCCATACCTGTCACCCAGCGCCTAAATACTAGGCCTCAAATTTATATCCCGCTAAATCTGTCCCTAGTGCTGTAGCTGGGCGAGTTATTTAGTGTCCGTTCAAGCACATTTCTTGTTCTGGGTTGAAATACAATTCCCAATTTAGCAATTTCATAATTTAGTGGTTTCTGCTATATCAGAGCTATTTGAAATCTATCCCTAAAAGGGTATATAATATTCAAGGTGCACATAGGGTCATTCAGAATAACTTCACACACCCGCTACTGTGCATTTCCAAATCTAATTCTGTCACTAAACCCATACCTGTCACCCAGCGCCTAAATACTAGGCCTCAAATTTATATCCCGCTAAATCTCTCGTTACCGCTGTCCTGTTGTGGCTGGGAAAGTTATTTAGTGTCCGTCAAAGCACATTTTTTGTTCTGGGTTGAAATACAATTCCCAATTTAGCAATTTCATAATTTAGTCGTTTCTGCTATATCAGAGCTATTTGAAATCTATCCCTAAAAGGGTAGATCATATTGAAGGTGCACATAGGGTCATTCAGAATAACTTCACACACACGCTTCTGTGCATTTCCAAGTCTAATTCTGTCACTAAATCCATACCGGTCACCCAGCGCCTAAATACTAGGCCTCAAATTTATATCCCGCTGAATTTGAATACAATACATTGGGCCAAATAATATATTTGTTGTTGTGGTGAACCATAACAATGAGAAAAACATCTAGTAAGGGACGCGGACGTGGACATGGTCGTGGTGGTGTTAGTGGACCCTCTGGTGCTGGGAGAGGACGTGGCCGTTCTGCCACATCCACACGTCCTAGTGTACCAACTACCTCAGGTCCCAGTAGCCGCCAGAATTTACAGCGATATATGGTGGGGCCCAATGCCGTTCTAAGGATGGTAAGGCCTGAGCAGGTACAGGCATTAGTCAATTGGGTGGCCGACAGTGGATCCAGCACGTTCACATTATCTCCCACCCAGTCTTCTGCAGAAAGCGCACAGATGGCGCCTGAAAACCAACCCCATCAGTCTGTCACATCACCCCCATGCATACCAGGGAAACTGTCTCAGCCTCAAGTTATGCAGCAGTCTCTTATGCTGTTTGAAGACTCCGCTGGCAGGGTTTCCCAAGGGCATCCACCTAGCCCTTCCCCAGCGGTGAAAGACATAGAATGCACTGACGCACAACCACTTATGTTTCCTGATGATGAGGACATGGGAATACCACCTCAGCATGTCTCTGATGATGACGAAACACAGGTGCCAACTGCTGCGTCTTTCTGCAGTGTGCAGACTGAACAGGAGGTCAGGGATCAAGACTGGGTGGAAGACGATGCAGGGGACGATGAGGTCCTAGACCCCACATGGAATGAAGGTCGTGCCACTGACTTTCACAGTTCGGAGGAAGAGGCAGTGGTGAGACCGAGCCAACAGCGTAGCAAAAGAGGGAGCAGTGGGCAAAAGCAGAACACCCGCCGCCAAGAGACACCGCCTGCTACTGACCGCCGCCATCTGGGACCGAGCACCCCAAAGGCAGCTTCAAGGAGTTCCCTGGCATGGCACTTCTTCAAACAATGTGCTGACGACAAGACCCGAGTGGTTTGCACGCTGTGCCATCAGAGCCTGAAGCGAGGCATTAACGTTCTGAACCTGAGCACAACCTGCATGACCAGGCACCTGCATGCAAAGCATGAACTGCAGTGGAGTAAACACCTTAAAACCAAGGAAGTCACTCAGGCTCCCCCTGCTACCTCTTCTGCTGCTGCCGCCTCGGCCTATTCTGCTGCTGCCGCCTCGGCCTCTTCCTCCGCCTCTGGAGGAACGTTGGCACCTGCCGCCCAGCAAACAGGGGATGTACCACCAACACCACCACCACCACCTCCGTCACCAAGCGTCTCAACCATGTCACACGCCAGCGTTCAGCTCTCCATCTCACAAACATTTGATAGAAAGCGTAAATTCCCACCTAGCCACCCTCGATCCCTGGCCCTGAATGCCAGCATTTCTAAACTACTGGCCTATGAAATGCTGTCATTTAGGCTGGTGGACACAGACAGCTTCAAACAGCTCATGTCGCTTGCTGTCCCACAGTATGTTGTTCCCAGCCGGCACTACTTCTCCAAGAGAGCCGTGCCTTCCCTGCACAACCAAGTATCCGATAAAATCAAGTGTGCACTGCGCAACGCCATCTGTGGCAAGGTCCACCTAACCACAGATACGTGGACCAGTAAGCACGGCCAGGGACGCTATATCTCCCTAACTGCACACTGGGTAAATGTAGTGGCAGCTGGGCCCCAGGCGGAGAGCTGTTTGGCGCACGTCCTTCCGCCGCCAAGGATCGCAGGGCAACATTCTTTGCCTCCTGTTGCCACCTCCTCCTTCTCGGCTTCCTCCTCCTCTTCTTCCACCTGCTCATCCAGTCAGCCACACACCTTCACCACCAACTTCAGCACAGCCCGGGGTAAACGTCAGCAGGCCATTCTGAAACTCATATGTTTGGGGGACAGGCCCCACACCGCACAGGAGTTGTGGCGGGGTATAGAACAACAGACCGACGAGTGGTTGCTGCCGGTGAGCCTCAAGCCCGGCCTGGTGGTGTGTGATAATGGGCGAAATCTCGTTGCAGCTCTGGGACTAGCCAATTTGACGCACATCCCTTGCTTGGCGCATGTGCTGAATTTGGTGTTGCAGAAGTTCATTCACAACTACCCCGACATGTCAGAGCTGCTGCATAAAGTGCGGGCCGTCTGTTCGCGCTTCCGGCGTTCACATCCTGCTGCTGCTCGCCTGTCTGCGCTACAGCGTAACTTCGGCCTTCCCGCTCACCGCCTCATATGCGACGTGCCCACCAGGTGGAACTCCACCTTGCACATGCTGGACAGACTGTGCGAGCAGCAGCAGGCCATAGTGGAGTTTCAGCTGCAGCACGCACGGGTCAGTCGCACTACAGAACAGCACCACTTCACCACCAATGACTGGGCCTCCATGCGAGACCTGTGTGCCCTGTTGCGCTGTTTCGAGTACTCCACCAACATGGCCAGTGGCGATGACACCGTTATCAGCGTTACAATACCACTTCTATGTCTCCTTGAGAAAACACTTAGGGCGATGATGGAAGAGGAGGTGGCCCAGGAGGAGGAGGAGGAGGAGGAGGAAGAGGGGTCATTTTTAGCACTTTCAGGCCAGTCTCTTCGAAGTGACTCAGAGGGAGGTTTTTGGCAACAGCAGAGGCCAGGTACAAATGTGGCCAGCCAGGGCCCACTACTGGAGGACGAGGAGGACGAGGATGAGGAGGAGGTGGAGGAGGATGAGGATGAAGCATGGTCACAGCGGGGTGGCACCCAACGCAGCTCGGGTCCATCACTGGTGCGTGGCTGGGGGGAAAGGCAGGACGATGACGATACGCCTCCCACAGAGGACAGCTTGTCCTTACCCCTGGGCAGCCTGGCACACATGAGCGACTACATGCTGCAGTGCCTGCGCAACGACAGCAGAGTTGCCCACATTTTAACCTGTGCGGACTACTGGGTTGCCACCCTGCTGGATCCACGCTACAAAGACAATGTGCCCACCTTACTTCCTGCACTGGAGCGTGATAGGAAGATGCGCGAGTACAAGCGCACGTTGGTAGACGCGCTACTGAGAGCATTCCCAAATGTCACAGGGGAACAAGTGGAAGCCCAAGGCCAAGGCAGAGGAGGAGCAAGAGGTCGCCAAGGCAGCTGTGTCACGGCCAGCTCCTCTGAGGGCAGGGTTAGCATGGCAGAGATGTGGAAAACTTTTGTCAACACGCCACAGCTAACTGCACCACCACCTGATACGCAACGTGTTAGCAGGAGGCAACATTTCACTAACATGGTGGAACAGTACGTGTGCACACCCCTCCACGTACTGACTGATGGTTCGGCCCCATTCAACTTCTGGGTCTCTAAATTGTCCACGTGGCCAGAGCTAGCCTTTTATGCCTTGGAGGTGCTGGCCTGCCCGGCAGCCAGCGTTTTGTCTGAACGTGTATTCAGCACGGCAGGGGGCGTCATTACAGACAAACGCAGCCGCCTGTCTACAGCCAATGTGGACAAGCTGACGTTCATAAAAATGAACCAGGCATGGATCCCACAGGACCTGTCCGTCCCTTGTCCAGATTAGACATTAACTACCTCCCCATAACCATATATTATTGGACTCCAGGGCACTTCCTCATTCAATCCTATTTTTATTTTCATTTTACCATTATATTGCGAGGCTACCCAAAGTTGAATGAACCTCTCCTCTGCCTGTGTGCTAGGCCTAAATATATGCCAATGGACTGTTGCAGTGGTGGCTGACGTGAAGCCTCATTCTCTGCTATGACATGCAGACTGATTCTCTGCTGACATGAAGACAGATTCTCTGTTACGGGACCTCCCTCCTCTGCCTGGGTGCTGGGCCTAAATATATGCCAATGGACTGTTGCAGTGGTGGCTGACATGAAGCCTGATTCTCTGCTATGACATGCAGACTAATTCTCTGCTGACATGAAGCCAGATTGTCTGTTACGGGACCTCTCTCCTCTGCCTGGGTGCTGGGCCTAAATTTATGACAATGGACTGTTGCAGTGGTGGCTGACGTGAAGCCTGATTCTCTGCTATGACATGCAGACTGATTCTCTGCTGACATGAAGCCAGATTGTCTGTTACGGGACCTCTCTGCTCTGCCTGTGTGCTAGGCCTAAATATATGCCAATGGACTGTTGCAGTGGTGGCTGACGTGAAGCCTCATTCTCTGCTATGACATGCAGACTGATTCTCTGCTGACATGAAGCCAGATTGTCTGTTACGGGACCTCTCTGCTCTGCCTGTGTGCTAGGCCTAAATATATGCCAATGGACTGTTGCAGTGGTGGGTGACGTGAAGCCTCATTCTCTGCTATGACATGCAGACTGATTCTCTGCTGACATGAAGACAGATTCTCTGTTACGGGACCTCCCTCCTCTGCCTGGGTGCTGGGCCTAAATATATGCCAATGGACTGTTGCAGTGGTGGCTGACATGAAGCCTGATTCTCTGCTATGACATGCAGACTAATTCTCTGCTGACATGAAGCCAGATTGTCTGTTACGGGACCTCTCTCCTCTGCCTGGGTGCTGGGCCTAAATTTATGACAATGGACTGTTGCAGTGGTGGCTGACGTGAAGCCTGATTCTCTGCTATGACATGCAGACTGATTCTCTGCTGACATGAAGCCAGATTGTCTGTTACGGGACCTCTCTGCTCTGCCTGTGTGCTAGGCCTAAATATATGCCAATGGACTGTTGCAGTGGTGGCTGACGTGAAGCCTCATTCTCTGCTATGACATGCAGACTGATTCTCTGCTGACATGAAGCCAGATTGTCTGTTACGGGACCTCTCTCCTCTGCCTGTGTGTGTGCTGGGCCTAAATATATGCCAATGGACTGTTGCAGTGGTGGCTGACGTGAAGCCTCATTCTCTGCTATGACATGCAGACTAATTCTCTGCTGACATGAAGACAGATTCTCTGTTACGGGACCTCTCTCCTCTGCCTGGGTGCCGGGGCCTAAATATCTGAGAATGGACTGTTCCAGTGGTGGGTGACGGGAAGCCAGATTCTCTGCTATGGAACCTCTCTCCAATTGATTTTGGTTAATTTTTATTTATTTAATTTTTATTTTAATTCATTTCCCTATCCACATTTGTTTGCAGGGGATTTACCTACATGTTGCTGCCTTTTGCAGCCCTCTAGCTCTTTCCTGGGCTGTTTTACAGCCTTTTTAGTGCCGAAAAGTTCGGGTCCCCATTGACTTCAATGGGGTTCGGGTTCGGGACGAAGTTCGGATCGGGTTCGGATCCCGAACCCGAACATTTCCGGGATGTTCGGCCGAACTTCTCGAACCCGAACATCCAGGTGTTCGCTCAACTCTAATTATAAGTACACACAAAAAAAAAAACTGTTTAGTGGGGTGACAGAAGCCCTTTAAAGGGAATCTGTCCCTTGGTTTGAACATATTAAGGTGTTACTACTGCCATGTACAATAAAATACCTTATTTCTTGCTGTAGTCTTCGTTTTTGTTTCATGGTTTCATTAGCGATAAAATCCACTTTTTATGTTATGCAAATGACTGTCCAAGGTGCCCAGAGGGGCGTTATTATCCTTCTCTGGAGCCCAGTAACTCCCCCGTACAGTGCCCAGCCCCATCTTTAGAGCCCAAGTACGCCTCTTCCAGCATAAGTAACTGCTCACACCTGAACTCTTTGCCGCCGCCCTCCTCTGCTATGTGAAATCTCACGCAGGCGCAGTACCGTGGACTGCCTGCGCGATGTAGAAGCTCCTGAGGGCAACAGCTTCAAATGTGTCACTGGGCATGCGCCGAGCCCAGTGACAAATTTAAAGCTATTGCCCTCAGGAGCTTCTACATCGCGCAGGCAGTCCGTGGTACTGCGCCTGCATGACATTTCACATAGCGGAGGGTTCGGGTGTGGGCAGTTACTTATGCTGGAAGAGGTGTGCTTGGGCTCTAAAGGAAGGAAGGCTGGGCACTGTACAAGGGAGTTACTGTGCTCCAGAAAAGGATAATAACGCCCCTCTGGGCACCTTGGACACTCATTTGCATAACATAAAAAGATTTTATTGCTAATGAAATCATGAAACAAAAAATGAAGACTACAGCAAGAAATAAGGTATTTTATCGTACATGGCAGTAGTAACACCTTAACATGCTCAAACCGGGTGACAGATTCTCTTTAATAGCTTTGCTTTCTCCTCATTGCTCTCTGCAACTCCCCCCTCATTACGCTGTATACTTTTTACCATTTATATAATTGTAGAACATTTTAGAGTTAGTTTTGCTCTCTTTGGCAATTAATCTATCGGTCTCTAGTTTGGCTGCTTTTATTTGTTTTTTACATATTCAATTTTTTTCCTTATAGTTTTTCAGTGCTTCCTCGCTACCCTCCTGTTTTAGTGATTTAAATGCTTTATTTTTGTCATTTATTGCTTTCTTTACAGTTCTATTTATCCACATTTCAGTCCCAGTCTGTCTCTGGTCCACATTTAAGCTAGAAATACACCCACCATTTTCTGGGGTTTTAAAAACTCACTTTTTTGTCAAAAAACTGTATTTTCAGGCCTTGCAGCATCAGCACGTGTGAAATTACAGGCTTATATACTGCTGTCAAATTCAGTTGTTAAACAAACACTCGTTTGGGCAAAAAGAAAAATACACAATATTTCAGGCCGCACATTTGAAATTCCTGGGTTTTATACCGCTGCCATATTGAGTTATTAAACAAACACCCGTTTGGGCAAAAAAAAGTTTATTTGGCAGCCTTTGCTGCATATGTCATTGTGATATACACCCTTAATACATTTGGGTTAGAATCTGAGATTTGAAATACCGCCTTTTGGTGCACCAATATAGAATTCAGGCCTACAGTGGGTGAGGCCGTGTGAGATACACCCTGTTTATACAGGGCTTATATTAATTTATTAATAAAACAATACACAATATTTCAGGCCTTGCAGCATAAGCACGTTTGAAATTCCTGGGTTATATACCGCTGCCATATTGAGTTATTAAACAAACACCCCAAAAAAGTTTATTTGGCAACCTTTGCTGCATATGTGAGATACACCCTTAATACATTTGGGTTAGATTCAGAGATTTGAAATACCGCCATTTGGTGCTCCAATATTGAATTCAGGTCGTGCGAGATACACCCTTTACATACTATTGTTCTATTTTACTAATAATTAAACACCCATTTAGGGCAAGATCCTAAATTCGAGAAATAGGAGAGCGTCAAATAGGGGACGTGGCCCAGGTTGTGGTGCTGCTGGTGGAGCTCCTGTTGCAGGGAGAGGACGTGGTCGATCTGTGCCAGCTACACGCACAAGTGAAACCCCTTCCTCAGGTGCGAGTAGGTGACAGAACCTGCAGCGGTATTTGGTCGGGCCTATTGCGGCTCTACGGATGGTGAGGCCTGAACAAGTACAGGCGATAGTAGATTGGGTTGCTGACAGTGGATCCAGTTCCTTCACATTGTCTCCCGCCCAGTCTCCTGCTGAAAGACCACAGTTGGCACCTGCAGTCGATGTCCATTAGTCTTTCACCTCACCCCCTTGCAAATCAGCCAAGCAGTCTGAGCCTCAAGTCATGCAGCAGTCTCTTCTGCTTTTTGATGACTCTGTTAGCAGGGTTTCCCAGGGCCATCCACCTAGCCAGAAGTGGAAGAGATTGAGTGCACTGATGCCCAACCACTTATTTTTTAAGATGAGTATATGGGAGGACCATCGCAGCACGTCTCGGATGATGACGAAACACAGATGCCAACTGCTGCGGCTTTCGAAAGTGTGCAGACCGACATGGAAGGCAGGGGTGAAGACTGGGTGGAAGATGATGTGGAGGACGATGAGGTCCTCAACCCCACATGAAATCAAGGTCATGCGAGTGACCTATGTAGTTCGGAGGAAGAGGCGGTGGTCGCACAGAGCCACCAGCACAGCAGAAGAGGGAGCAGGGTGCAAAAGCGGAGCGGCTGTCCTCTAGACAGTACGCCTGCTACTGCCCACCACAGGATCTGCCGGCAACACCTGGGTCACCAAGCATCTCTACAATGTCCCACGGAAGCGTTCAGCTCTCCATCTCCCAAACGCTAGAGAGGAAGAGGAAGTACCCCCCTACCCACCCGCGATCCCTAGCCCTGAATTCCAGCATTTCTAAATTACTGGCCTTGAAATGCTGTCATTCCGTCTGGTGGAGACAGATAGTTTTAAAGGCCTTATGGCGGTGGCTGTCCCACAGTACATTGTGCCCAGCCGCCACTACTTTTCAAGGTGAGACATCCCTTCCCTGCACAACCAAGTAGGGGACAAAATCAGGAGTGCACTGAGCAACGCCATCTGTGGCAATGTGCACCTGACTACGGATACGTGGACCAGTAAGCACGGTCAGGGCCGTTACATCTCCATAACAGCACACTGGGTAAATGCAGTGGCAGCTGGGCCTGAGGCGGATAGCAGTTTGGCGCATGTCCTTTCACCACCGAGGATTGCATGGCGCTTCAGTTTGCCTCCTGTTGCTTCCTCCTCCTACTCTGCTTCCTCATCCTCTACCAGCTCCTCATCCAGTCAGCGTAACACCTTCACCACCAACTTCAGCACAGCCAGGGGTAAACGACAGCAGGCAGTTTTAAAACTTATCTGTTTGGGGGACAAACCGCGCAGGAGCTGTGGACGGGCCTTGAATAACAGACCGATGAGTGGTTTGTGCGAGTCAGCCTCAAACCCGGCCTGGTGGTATGCGATAATGGGCGAAATCTCGTAGCAGCCCTGGGACTAGCCGGTTTGACGCACATCCCTTGCCTGGCGCATGTGCTGAATTTGGTGGTGCAGAGATTCCTGATTCCTTAAAAATGACCCCAATATGTCAGAGCTGCTGCATGAAGTGCGGGCCGTCTGTGCGTGCTTTCGGCGTTCTCACCCTGCTGCTGCTCGCCTGTCAGGGCTGCAGCGTAACTTCGGCCTTCCCGCTCACCGCCTCATATGCAACGTGCCCACAAGGTGGAACTCCACCTTGCACATGCTGACCAGACTGTGCGAGCAGCAGCATGCGATAGTGGAGTTTCAGCTGCAGCACGCACGGGTGAGTTGCTCGGCGGAACAGCACCACTTCACCATCAATGACTGGGCCTCAAGGCGAGACCTGTGTTCCTTGTTGCTCTGTTTTGAGTACTCCACCATGGCCAGTGCGGATAACGCCGTTCTCAGCGTTACTATCCCACTTCTATGCCTCCTTAAAAAAATGCTCCTGGCGATGATGGAAGAGGATGTGGCACAGGAGGAGGAGGAGGAAGAGGGATCATTTCATAGGGTTTCCGGCCAGTCATTCCCAAGTGGCTCCGAGGGTGGGTTCCTGCACCCACAAACCCGAGGTACACATTTGTCCAGCCAGGGCACAGTCCTGGAGGATGACGAGGTGGAGGATGAGGAGGAGGAGATGGAGGAGGAGGAACCATGTTCACAGCAGGGTGGCACCCAGACCAGCTCATGGCCATCACTGGTGCGTGGAAAGGGGGTTACAGAGGACAGAGAGGATACACCTCCCACAGAGGACAGCTTATCGTTGCCTCTGGGCAGCCTGGCACACATGAGCGATTACATGCTGAAGTTTCTCCGCAACGACCGCCGAGTTGCCCACATTCTAACTAGTGGGTGGCCACGCTGCTGGATCCCAGTTACAAGGACAACATACCGTCCTTAATTCCCTCACTGGAGCGAGATCATAAGATGCGCAAGTACAAGCGCACGCTGGTGGCATTCACACCTGACAGCGGGGGCACAGTGGAAGCACAAGGCGAAGGCAGAGGACGAGGTTGCCAACGCAGCTGGAGCACCGCCAGCACCTCAGAAGGCAAGTTTAGCATGGCCAAAATGTGGAAAAGCTTTGTCAGCACACCACAACAACCAGCGCCACCAGCTGATATGGAACGTCTTAGCAGGAGGCAGCATTTCACCAACATGGTGGAGCAGTATGTGTGCACACGCCTACACGTACTGAATGACGGGTCTGCCCCCTTCAACTTCTGGGTCTCCAAATTGGGCACATGGCCTGAGCTTGCCCTTTACGCCTTGGAGGTTCTGGCCTGCCCTGCAGCCAGTGTATTATCTGAACGTATGTTTAGCACAGCAGGGGGCGTCATCACAGACAAGCACAGCCGCCTGTCCACAGCCAATGTGGACAAGCTCACGTTCATTAAAATGAACCAGGCATGGATCACTCAGGGCTTTTCCGTACCTTGTGCAGAATAGACATGTATACAGGCACTAACCAGCCATTGTTATACTGCAGCGCAATTGCTCATTCTTGTATTTTGGATATTTCACTTCTTTTAGAGTGTACCATAATTTTAAAAAATAAAATTAAAACCAAAAACCTGTGTTGGCTACCTCGTCCTCCTCCACCGCCGCTTCCACCTACACCACTACGTCCACCGCCTCCTAAAACTCTTACTCTATATGGAACCCCACCTCATAAATCAATTTTTTTTTTTTTATTTGTACGTATTTTATTTTATATCATTTCACTACTTTGTCATTTACATTTTCTAGTGAAATTCTGCAATTTTTGGGTGTATAGTACCACTGCAATGCCAAGTAGACACTTTTAAAAAATAAATAAAAAAGTCATTTACATTTTCAGGTGAAATTCACCAATTTTTGGGTGTATAGTACCACTGCTATACCTAGTAGACTGGTAAAAAAAAAAAAAAAAAAAAAGATTGTCAGTTAAATTTTGGGGTGTATAGGTACTATATACCTAGTAGACAGGTTAAACAAAAAATAATAATTATCATTTACATTTTCTGGTGAAATTCACCAATTTTGGTGTGTATAGTACCACTGCTATACCTAGTAGACCGGTAAAAAAAGAATAAAAAAATTGTCAGTTACATTTTCTGGTGAAATTAACACATTTTTGGGTGTATAGTACCACTGCTATACCTAGTAGACAGGTTAAACAAAAAAAAAGTAATTGACATTGTCAGGTGAAATTAACCAATTTTTGGGTGTATAGTACCACTGCTAAACTTAGTAGGACGGTTAAATAAAAAAAATAGGTACGCCGAAACGCGCGTCAGGGTAACACCATCCCAGGCATTCAGGTCGCTGTTATCTCTTGGTGAGTCCATGTTACTTCCATCTATACTCATGGCCTTTTATATATAGTCAGGACATAGCTCTGGTGGGTTCATACAGCCGCCTTTTGTTGCGTTTTTTTGTATGAACACCTTTTGGGGACATTACCTGTTATAGCTACATTGTCTGTTAATGCCATGATGTCTCTACACTAGGACTTGCTTCTATTAATTTTCGTGCATATCATTGTTGATGTTATATATGTACACACTGCAATGCTGGGATGGTGTTTGTGCTCCCTATCCCCCTTGTTTTATGGTATTTATTATCTATAGATTTTTTTGTATACTATTTTTCATTACCGGACGTGTATGAGCTTTAGTTCTCTTGTTTTTTTCACTGCTATACCTAGTTAGACAGGTTTAAAAAAAAAAAAAAATTGTCAGTTACATTTTTGGGGTGAAATTCACCAATTTTTGGGTGTAATATACCCCTCCTCTACCTAATTGACAGCTTAATAAATTTCAATAATTTTTCTGTTACATTCTTGGGTTGACGTTATAGAATTTTAGAGATGTGAATAAACACCTGCTATGCATAGGTGACAGGGAATAAAATGTTATATATTATTCAGTAATTAATGCGCGCCACATCCTTTCATTCAATGCTTAAACTTTGAAAAGTTGTCACAGTTTTATGCTTTAATAATTTCTCCCATATTTCAACTCTATAATTTTTAATTTGAAAAAATAAATCCTCCCTTGGATGTGGTCTCTCTTTCTCACGCTCCCTCTCTGGCCTGGAACCCTGATTCCCCACCACCCGTGATCACCATGGTAGACGCATAAAAGAACATCTAAAGTTGATAGAGCAGATATCAAATTGGATCGTGAACATCACGGGGACGTGCGACATGGTGGGGCAGTAAGTGTGCACACGCCTACACGAATTGACTCAGCCCCTGCAACTTCTGGGTCTCCAAATTGGGCACATTGCCTGAGCTTGCCCTTTACCCCTTGGAGGTGCTGGCCTGCCCTGCAGCCAGTGTATTGTCTGAACGTGTGTTTAGCATGACTGGAGGGGGTTATCACAGGTTATATTTCCCAATGTTTTGGGGTGTACCCTAATTTTAAAAATAAAATTTAAAACCAAAAAGCAGTGTAGGCTACCTCCTCCTCCTCCTCCTCCACCGCCGCTTCCACCTACACCGCCACATTCACCGCCTCCTCAACCTCCTACTCCATATGGCCCTCGTCCTCCTAGATCAAGATTATAATTTTTATTTTTACCTATTTTATGTTATTTAAAGTCATTTCCCTATCCACATTTGTTTGCAGAGCATTTGCCATGCTCTTAACTACATTTTTATGCCATTTGCAGCCCTCTAGCTCTTTCCATGTCATTTTTACAGCTATTTTAGTGCTCAAAAGTTCAGGTCCCTATTGACTTCAATGGGGTTCGATTTCGGGGTCAAGTTCGGGTCCTGAACACAAACTTTTTTCTCAAGTTCGTCCGAACCTGTCGAACCTGAACATCCAGGTATCCGCTCAATTCTACTAGTAAGCGATATATGAGCAAGATACTGTTGAATATCCTCCTTATTCACTGCTATCTTCGAGGTGTACAACTCCCTATAAAAGCCATGGAATACCTTCAGTATAATATCATCCTCAACGGAAAGATCTCCGTCAGGAGTCCGTATTGCTGTAATTCTAGAAGGACCTTCTTGTGAACGAACCACCCTTGCTAATAAGCTGCCCATACTCTCGCCCGCCTCAAAATATTTTTCTTGTAGAAAAAAACGCTTACTAGCTATATGTAATAGATGCTCATTGAGCCTAGCTTGCGCCTCCTTCCACTTGGCCTCTACATGTGGGGACGGGGCGCCTATGAACCTGTGTTCCCATGTCTGCACCTCTAGTTGCATAACCTTAGTAAGTGCTCTAGACTTAGATTTGCGCCTCTGGATTCTCTGAATAACGAGGCCCCGTACATACGCTTTCATGGCATCCCAAACCAAATTAAGGGATGTAGACCCTACATTGTTATCAAAGAATTCTATAATGAATCTGTTCAGTGGCTATTCCTCATCCAATAATTGGATCTAGAATGGATTAAGCTTCCATAGTGACATGCCCCCGACGACTCCCGGATTCCTCAAACATCAATTCCAGGTGAATGGGGGAGTGGTCAGAGAGGCTGTGGGGTAAGTATTCCACTACCGATATATAAGAAGAGGCCTCCAGCGACCCAATAGGCAAATCTATCCTGGACAGAGAAGTGTGAAGCAGAAAAGCAAGAAAATAGTCTCTCCATTGGAAATCTAATTCTCCAGAGATCATATAAATCTACCTCTCTCAATAGTCTTGCCAATGAGGTATCCAGAAGGCGCCGCAGCCTGGGATGATGAAAAGCTGTCCAATTCAGGATCAAGACAATTATTAAAATCTCCTACCATCAAAATTGAAATCTGCGGGTTGTAAGAGATCCATTCCAAAATCTCCTTAATTGCCACAGTGGAATACAGAGGTGGAACATAAACAGAAACTGCACCCTGAAAATAGTGCAGTGCAGTGCAAGCAAACATACCGCCCCTCCGAGTCTAGTTTACTAGAATTACATTCAAATGGAATGGCTCTGTGAACCAGAATGCTAACCCCTCTAGCTTGCGAAGAGAAGGTAGAATGGAAGGCTTGTGAAATCCAGGGCTTAGCAAGCAGTCTGTGGTGCTGGCATGTCAGATGGGTTTCAGTAAGACATAAGATGGCTGGTTGATAACGTTGAACAGCTGTAATGACGGCCTGACGCTTGATTGGACTACCCAAGCCTCTCACATTCCACGCTATAATATTGGTTTTACCCGCCATCCCTCAACGGTACATATATCTGAGGGATAACAAGAAATCTGTTATACTTGAGCCCATCGCCCAACCATATCGCAATAAGAAAAGTTGACTCTCTGCTCAGAAAATTCCCCCCAAAAAAGAAAACACAAGAGTAAATTCTACAAAAAAGGGACACTCTCAGTAGTCCCAACGGAGAGTGTGAGGCACAGAAACCTGCAACCCACAACATAGGAAGCAATAACAACCCCACATGAAAAGTAGACATAAAAATAGTCATCAGAACTCCCAAACAGCAACCCTGGCCATTAATAAGTAAACATGACAAGCGGTTGTTTAGTCCTGTGCAGTATCAAAAACCCATCACAGCAGCAAGCAGCACCCTTGAGAAAGCATATACATTAACCTACATCAGGAAAGGGCAAAAAATCTTTATTTTTCACGGATACTATCCTGCAGAAAAAAAAGTAAGATTAGTGTAAATACACTACGTGCAGAATTATTAGGCAAATTAGTATTTTGACCACATCATCCTCTTTATGCATGTTGTCTTACTCCAAGCTGTATAGGCTCGAAAGCCTACTACCAATTAAGCATATTAGGTGATGTGCATCTCTGTAATGAGAAGGGGTGTGGTCTAATGACATCAACACCCTATATCAGGTGTGCATAATTATTAGGCAACTTCCTTTCCTTTGGCAAAATGGGTCAAAAGAAGGACTTGACAGGCTCAGAAAAGTCAAAAATAGTGAGATATCTTGCAGTGGGATGCAGCACTCTTAAAATTGCAAAGCTTCTGAAGCGTGATTATCGAACAATCAAGCGTTTCATTCAAAATAGTCAACAGGGTCGCAAGAAGCGTGTGGAAAAACCAAGGCGCTAAATAACTGCCCATGAACTGAGAAAAGTCAAGCGTGCAGCTGCCAAGATGCCACTTGCCATCAGTTTGGCCATATTTCAGAGCTGCAACATCACTGGAGTGCCCAAAAGCACAAGGTGTGCAATACTCAGAGACATGGCCAAGGTAAGAAAGGCTGAAAGACGACCACAACTGAACAAGACACACAAGCTGAAACGTCAAGACTGGGCCAAGAAATATCTCAAGACTGATTTTTCTAAGGTTTTATGGACTGATGAAATGAGAGTGAGTCTTGATGGGCCAGATGGCTGGATTGGTAAAGGGCAGAGAGCTCCAGTCCGACTCAGACGCCAGCAAGGTGGAGGTGGAGTACTGGTTTGGGCTGGTATCATCAAAGATGAGCTTGTGGGGCCTTTTTGGGTTGAGGATGGAGTCAAGCTCAACTCCCAGTCCTACTGCCAGTTTCTGGAAGACACCTTCTTCAAGCAGTGGTACAGGAAGAAGTCTGCAAGGTAAGAAAAACATGATTTTCATGCAGGACAATGCTCCATCACACGCGTCCAAGTACTCCACAGCGTGGCTGGCAAGAAAGGTGTCTGAACAGTGTCTGGGAGGCTGTGGTTGCTGCTGCACGCAATGTTGATGGTGAACAGATCAAAACACTGACAGAATCCATGGATGGCAGGCTTTTGAGTGTCCTTGCAAAGAAAGGTGGCTATATTGGTCACTGATTTGTTTTTGTTTTGTTTTTGAATGTCAGAAATGTATATTTGTGAATGTTGAGATGTTATATTGGTTTCACTGGTAAAAAATAAATAATTTAAATGGGTATATATTTGTTTTTTGTTAAGTTGCCTAATATTTATGTACAGTAATAGTCACCTGCACACACAGATATCCCCCTAAAATAGCTAAAACTAAAAACAAACTAAAAACTACTTCCAAAAATATTCAGCTTTGATATTAATGAGTTTTTTGAGTTCATTGAGAACATGGTTGTTGTTCAATAATAAAATTAATCCTCAAAAATACAACTTGCCTAATAATTCTGCACTCCCTGTAGAGAGCAGAATACTCATCCGCCCTGGTATGAAGGCAAATGTCCGTCATAGCTACAGAAGAACATCTTCAGGTCTTCGACGACGAATCTTCCCTCGGCATAGCAGAAAGACATCCTGATTGTTCAGTCCACCGATTCCTCCGGCAACTCAAAAAAGTGGGTTTTGCCCTGAAATTGCACACGTAGTTTAGACGGTTAGAGCATAGAATATTGAATCCATGGGACCTTAGAGTGCGTTTCACATCCAGGAAGCGGGTTCTACGTCGTTGCAGTTCTGCTGAAAAGTCCAGGAAGATGGAAACTTTATATCCACCAATGGAGAGATCCAGATGATCCCGGGCGTTTTACGAAGAATAATATCCCTGTCCTGGAAATGTAGAAGCTTCATCACAACTGGTCTGGGAGGGCCCCCCGAAGGCGGAGGACGAGATGGCACCCTGTGTGCTCTTTCAATAGCAAAGAACGGAGATAGGGAGTCCTTAGCAACTGTATTTCTGATCCAATCTTCAAAAAATCGGACAGGATATTGTCCCTCAGCTCTCTCTGGAATTCCTATTAAGCGAAGATTGTTACGGCGGGACCTATTTTCCAGGTCGTCCGCTTTATTTATGAGAAGTGTAATATTATGGATGACCTTGGCTAAGTCGCGTTTTACCGGTGGAACTTGATCCTCCAAGCGACCCACCCGATCCTCAATTTCTGTAAGGGCTCTTTCACACTTGCGTTGTTCTTTTCCGGCATAGAGTTCCGTCGTCGGGGCTCTATGCCGGAAGAATCCTGATCAGGATTATCCCCATGCATTCTGAATGGAGAGAAATCCGTTCAGGATGCATAAGGATGTCTTCAGTTCAGGACCGGAACGTTTTTTGGCCGGAGAAAATACTGCAGCATGCTGCGCTTTTTGCTCCGGCCAAAAATCCTGAACACTTGCCGCAAGGCCGGATCCGGAATAATGCCCATTGAAAGGCATTAATCCGGATCCGGCCTTAAGCTAAACGTTGTTTCGGCGCATTACCGGATCCGACATTTAGCTTTTTCTGAATGGTTACCATGGCTGCCAGGACGCTAAAGTGTAGTGGGGAGCGGGGGAGCAGTATACTTACCGTCCGTGCGGCTCCCGGGGGGCGCTTCAGAGTGACGTCAGGGCGCCCCACGCGCATGGATGACGTGATCGCATGGATCACGTCATCCATGCGCATGGGGCGCTCTGACGTCATTCTGGAGCGCCCCGGGAGCCGCGCGGACTGTAAGTATACCGCTCCCCCACTCCCCACTACTACTATGGCAACCAGGACTTTAATAGCGTCCTGGCTGCCATAGTAACACTGAACGCATTTTGAAGACGGATCAGTCTTCAAATGCTTTCAGTTCACTTGGGGTGTTACGGATCCGGCGGACACTTCCGGCAAATGGAGTACACGACGGATCCGGACAACGCAAGTGTGAAAGAGCCCTTACTCTTTCTGTTATCTTCCGCATATCTTGTCGGATAAATACATATTCTCCTGCAGTGATCCCACTGAAGTATTCAAAGTAAGCAAAGCGGAGCTGCATTGTTGTACTGCAGCATATATATCTTTGTTAATAGGGTCCATGATTTGCGGCAGGGGGAGGATTGGAGGCCCTGCTTGGACCGCATGGGTCTGGACTGTAGCCACAGGACAAGCTTCTGGGACGGATTCTTTATGGCCCTCATGGTGTCCCCCATCTTGGGCGTTATGGGCCTTTTCATTAAGGGCATCGGCGGACACCGCCCCATCAGGGGCCGTTGTGGTAGTAGGGGGACCCGCAGCCTCAGCACTGCCCGCAGGAGAGGAGGAACGGGCATACTGAATGAGCCGTGCCACGATCGCCGCTTTGTCTGGTCAAGCGGTGCCATTTTGTTTTGCAAGGGTAGGCACCACCACCTCCCGATCCTTCTTACTGGACCTCGTCATAATCATGGAGGGATCCGAGCAAAGAGGAGGCACCGCAGATGTTGTGGCAGCTATCCGGAGCAGAAATCGGGTAACTAGCCACAGGATGGAGCAGGATAGGGCCGGGAGCAGTCGGGAGCTCAGCGGAGTGCAGCTTCCTACATTGCCAGTCAGGCCACGTCCCAACGCAGCAGTCTTTGGATGACACAGTTCAAAGTGTATGGCTACCTAAAAGATTTATATGGATACTACTGGGAAAGAGTTGCACAAATAAGTTGGCTCTACTAAGTGTAATACCCCAGAGTGGCATTACCACCTTTTTGTAGCCCCTACTATCTCCTATGGTTGATCTTGTGTCATATATATGTATTGCCATGTCCTACAAAATGTGTATATCTATTTCCTTACAAATTACGGTTTAAGGGTAATGTACCCGGTCTACCAGGAGATGGCAGCAATATTGGCAGAGCTAGTTTTCCTGGAATGGAAGCTTCTATTCCATTCCAGCCATCTCTAGAGAGGGAGGAGTTAAGTGTTAGTGAAAGTAAGTCTAACTTACCTCATCTTGGGGAGAGGTTGTGTTGAGAGAAGCCCCTGCTTGGGGAAGGCTGTGTGCCTGCTATGCCCTAAAGAAAAAGAGTAAGAACTTCAGAGCCAGGAGGAAAGATTCCCTGGATAAAGATAAAGAACAAGATAAAGATAGAGTCAGACTACAGAAAGCAAAGTTGCAGCTTACAGCAAAGTAACATAGTATTTAAGGCCAAAAAAAGACATTTGTCCATCCAGTTTGGCTTGTTATCCTGCAAGTTGATCCAGAGGAAGGCAAAAAAAAAACAACAAAAAACTGTGAGGTAGAAGCCAATTTTCCCCACCTAAGGGGAAAAAAATTCCTTCCCGACTCCAATCAGGCAATCAGAATAGCTCCCTGTATCAACGACCCCTCTCTAGTAGCTATAGCCTGTAATATTATTACACTCCAGAAATACATCCAGGCCCCTCTTGAATTCCTTTATTGTACTCACCATCACCACCTCCTCAGGCAGAGAGTTCCATAGTCTCACTGCTCTTACCGTAAAGAATCCTCTTCTATGTTTGTGTACAAACCTTCTTTCCTCCAGACGCAAAGGATATCCCCTTGTCACAGTCACAGGGATAAATAGATGATGGGATAGATCTCTGTACTGACCCCTGATAAATTTATACATAGTAATTAGATCTCCCCTCAGTCGTCTTTTTTCTAAAGTGAATAACCCTAATATTGATAACCTTTCAGGGTAGTGTAGTCCCCCCATTTCAGTTATTACTTTAGTTGCCCTCCTCTGGACCCTCTCCAGCTCTGCTATGTCTGCCTTGTTCACAGGAGCCCAGAACTGTACACAGTACTCCATGTGTGGTCTGACTAGTGATTTGTAAAGTGGTAGGACTATGTTCTCATCACAGGCATCTATGCCCCTTTTGATGCAACCCATTATCTTATTGGCCTTGGCAGCAGCTGCCTGACACTGGTTTTTACAGCTTAGTTTGCTGTTCATAAAAAATTCCTAGGTCCTTTTCTATGTCAGCCTGGGTTATCCAGTGTTTTATCATTTAGTATGTACGGGTGACTTGCATTATTCCTTCCTATGTGCATAACCTTACATTTGTCAGTGTTAAACCTCATCTGCCACTTATCTGCCCAAACCTCCAATCTTTCCAGATCCATCTATAGCAGTATCCTGTCCTCTTCCGTGTCAATTACTTTACACAGTTTAGTGTCATCTGCAAAAAATGATATCTTATTTATTTATTTTCATTGAGGTACCCTGTATTAACGGACGTCCCCTTGGGCACCTTAGGTAGGTGATTGACAGGTTATACAAACCTGTTTTTGGGGCTAATATGGCCACAAGCAGGGTTAATAAGGCCAGTTTAGGATTCATGTTATTAGTACGGACATGGGCATATGTTTAGCTTATAGGGCTAAAATCTCATGACAGAATCCCTTTAATCTCTGTCTCTAGTTTGGCTGCTTTTATTAGATTTTTACATATTCTATTTTTTTCAGTGCTTCCTCACCACCCTCCTGTTTTAGTGATTTAAATGCTTTCTTTTTGTCATTTATTGCTTTCTTTACAGTTCTATTTATGCACATTGTGTTTTTTTTCTTGTTCCTTAACCTTTTATTCCCATAAGGTATGTACCGCTCACAATTAGATTTTAGGATGCTTTTAAAAAATATCCCATTTTGTGGCTGTATTTTTATTTTTGAGGACTTTGTCCCAGTTAGTTAGGCCTTTTGGCTCTCTTAGTTGGCTAAATTTAGCTTTTTTGAAGTTTGGTATATTTGTTCCTCCCTGAAGAAACACTCTTTTGAATGATAATTGGAAGGTTATTACTTTATGGTCAATATTTCCCCAACCTCCCCCAACCTGCACATCTGTTGTTCTATCAGGTCTATTGGTTAATACTAAGTCTAGTATGGCCGTCCCTCTAGTCAGGTCCTGAACCAGTTGGGAAAGGAAATTGTCTGTGGTTATTGCCAAGAAGCCGTTTCCTTTAAGAGATATACAAGTTTCAGTTTCCCAGTCTATATCTTGGTAGTTGAGGTCCCCCATAATAACCACCTCATTATGATTTGATCTCGTTGAGTAGCAGATTTTCTGTGGACTCTGGTATATTAGGTGGTTTATAAAAAAATAAAATCCTATTAGTAATTTATTATTGTTTTTGCCTCCATGTATTTCTACCCACAGTGACTCCACATGTTCATGTCCCTCACTTATATCTTCCTGGAGTGTGGGCTTTAGACAGGACTTTACATAAAGGCAGACCCCTCCCCCTTTCTGGTTTTGGTGATCCTTTCTAAACAGACTGTAACCCTATACATTAACTTCCCAGTCATAGCCATCATCCAGCCATGTCTCAGTTATTCCCAATGTGTCATGGTCCTTCTCACACATGACTAATTCCAGCTCCCCAGTTGTATTAGTCAGGCTTCTGGCATTAGTATACATACATTTAAGAGGTTTATGTATATTTTGTACCCTACACTATTCCTTCTGAGCTGTTCTAGTTCCTCCTTCCATTTCTCCCCCCGTCCCATTAGCTCGCCCCCGGTCTCTATCGGCACTATCTTCCCATCCGTAATTACTAGTGTTGATCGAGCACCAAAGTGCTTGTGTGCTCGAGTAGAGCACTTCCCGATGCTCAGGTGCTCTACCGAGCACAATGCAAGTCAAGGGGAGAACCCGAGCATCAAACCAGGCACTCCCTGCTATGAAGAGGGGAGGGTGTCAGGACTCTAGTTCGGCTTATGTGTCCCTGCTCTGACTCCATATATAGCTATGTCCATATATGGAGTCAGTGCTTGGGAACACCACAGTCTACTTAAAGGGAACCTGTCACCGGGATTTTGTGTATAGAGCTGAGGACATGGGTTGCTAGATGGCCGCTAGCACATCCGCAATACCCAGTCCCCATAGCTCTGTGCGCTTTTATTGTGTCAAAAAACGATTTGATACATATGCAAATTAACCTGAGATGAGTCCTGTATGTGAGATGAGTCAGGGACAGGACTCATCTCAGGTTAATTTGCATATGTATCAAATCGTTTTTTTGACACAGTAAAAGCACACAGAGCTATGGGAACTGGCTATTGCGGATGTGCTAGCGGCCATCTAGCAACCCCTGTCTTCAGCTCTATACACAAAATCCCGGTGACAGGTTCCCTTTAAATATAATTTAGCCTGTATTTCAGAAAAGTTTCTGCTGGGATTCGAACTCACGACCTGCATTAGAGGCAAGACACTTAACCACTGAGCTATAATAGCTGCATAGCTAGTTTAAAAAAAATATGAGACTTCTACTGTACTTCTACTGAGACCTATACAGTAAAAGTCTTTTTTTTTTTTTTTGATGACTGGCTACGCAGCTATATAGAATAGTGGCTAAAGTTCTGTGCTGTGATGCAGAAGCTGTGAGTTTAATTCCTGTCACAAACTTTTTCAGAAATAGAGGCTAAACTTAAGATATATATATATATATAGATATATAGATATATAGATATAGATATATATTTATTTATTTTAGCCATAATATATTTACACATATATTTAGAATTTATAATAAATTATAATATAAGTAAATATATTATGGCTAAAACATCAGTAATAGTTTCCCACATATTATGCATTCATATACACTCACCTAAAGAATTATTAGGAATACCATACTAATACGGTGTTGGACCCCCTTTTGCTTTCAGAACTGCCTTAAATCTACGTGGCATTGATTTAACAAGGTGCTGATAGCATTCTTTAGAAATGTTGGCCCATATTGATAGGATAGCATCTTGCAGTTGATGGATATTTGAGGGTGCACATCCAGGGCACGAAGCTCCCGTTCCACCACATCCCAAAGATGCTCTATTGGGTTGAGATCTGGTGACTGTGGGGGCTATTTTAGTACAGTGAACTCATTGTCATGTTCAAGAAACCAATTTGAAATGATTTGAGCTTTGTGACATGGTGCATTATCCTGCTGGAAGTAGCCATCAGAGGATGGGTACATGGTGGTCATGAAGGGATGGACATGGTCAGAAACAATGCTCAGGTAGCCCGTGGCATTTAAACGATGGCCAATTGGCACTAAGGGGCCTAAAGTGTGCCCAGAAAATATTTCTCACACCATTACACCACCACCAGCCTGCACAGTGGTAAAAAGGCATGATGGATACATGTTCTCATTCTGTTTACGCCAAATTTGGACTCTACCATTTGAATGTCTCAACAGAAATCGAGACTCATCAGACCAGGCAACATTTTTCCAGTCTTCAACAGTCAAATTTTGGTGAGCTTGTGCAAATTGTAGCCTCTTTTTCCTATTTGTAGTGGAGATGAGTGGTACCCGGTGGGGTCTTCTGCTGTTGTTGCCCATCCGCCTCAAAGTTGTGTGTTGTGGCTTCACAAATGCTTTGCTGCATACCTCGGTTGTAACGAATGGTTATTTCAGTCAACGTTGCTCTTCTATCAGCTTGAATCAGTCGGCCCATTCTCCTCTGACCTCTAGCATCAACAAGGCATTTTTGCCCACAGGACTGCCGCATACTGGATGTTTTTCCCTTTTCACACCATTCTTTGTAAACTCTAGAAATGGTTGTGCGTGAAAATCCCAGTAACTGAGCAGATTGTGAAATACTCAGACCGGCCCGTCTGGCACCAACAACCATGCCACACTCAAAATTGCTTAAATCACCTTCTTTCCCATTCTGACATTCAGTTTGGAGTTCAGGAGATTGTCTTGACCAGGACCACAACCCTACATGCATTGAAGCAACTGCCATGTGATTAGTTGACGAGATACTCGCATTAATGAGAAATAGAACAGGTGTTCCTAATAATTCTTTAGGTGAGTGTATATCAGAAGTATGAGATTATATGTATATATATATATATATATATATATATATATATTTTCTATTTTTAGTAGTAATTACACATTTATTTACACATAGTAGTAATTACACATTTATTTTGTGCCATACACTTTTTACAATTAAAATATATAAATCTAATTTAACCTCTCTTTCTGAAAAAGTTTGTGACAGGATTTGAACTCACAGCTTCTGCATTATAGCCCAGAACTGTATCCACTACACTATATAGCTGCATAGCTAGTCACAAAAAAAACC
The DNA here is from genome assembly GCF_014858855.1 of Bufo gargarizans. Lineage (NCBI taxonomy): Eukaryota > Metazoa > Chordata > Amphibia > Anura > Bufonidae > Bufo > Bufo gargarizans. The sequence continues at coordinate 379,529,336 of NC_058080.1, read as the reverse complement.
TCACACTGTATAGTACAGTACAGAAGAAGTCTCTTTTTTTTTTTTTTTTTTGTTAGTAACTGGCTATGCAGCTATTATAGCTGAGTGGTTAAGTGCCCTGCCTCTAATGCAGAAGTTCGTGAGCTCGAATCCCGGCAGAAACTTTTCTGAAATAAGGCTAAATTAGATTTAAATACACTGGGGTGTCCCCAAGCACTGACTCCATATATGGACATAGCTATATACGGAGTCAGAGCAGGGACTCCTAAGCTGCGGACTCAGACTGAGGGATTCCCTCACTGTACAGCGATCTCCTGCATAGAAATAGAGGCTAAATTTAATTTAGCATGCTCGCTCAACACTAGTAATTACCCCCAAGGTAGATGTGCAGTCCGGAGGCGGCAGCGCTGCGCACAGTCACGCATATACGCGCATGCGCAGTTCGCGCCGGCATTTCGTAGAGGGGGGTCGGGTCACCAGCCTGTCAGCCAATGATCGCGGCTGGCAGGCTGGCGATTTTTAAAAAAAACAATCAAAGGCCAGATATCAGATCATATTAGTAAATATGATCTGATATATGGCTGCCTGCTCCTCTGCCGGTTCTTTTCGTCGGTTGGATCCAGCAGAGGAGCAGGCTTCACAGTGAGTACACCAAACAGCACACTTTAGCCCCAGATCACCCCCCTGAACCCCAATTAACCCTTTGATCACCCCTTTGTCAATCACTAGTGAAAGAAAAAAAGTGATCAGTGTAAACTGTCACTTTTTTTTTTCACTGGTATTGACCGTTAGGTTTTAGGTATAGTTTAGGCCCCTTGGTTAGGTAGTTAGCGATCAGTTAGCGCCCAGCCCACCGCAGTCCGTTATTCGCTGATTAGCGTATCGCTAATCAGCATTTGTACTTTTATAGTATCTGGAAGTGATCAAAACTGATCACGGTCAGATCTATAATAGTACTAGTGTCACTTTAGTTCGCCCTCCACCCAAAACGCAGTGTTTGCCCGATCAGGCCTGATCGGTCGCCCACACGTGCGTTCGCCCACACCCGCCCCACCGCAGTGACAAAAAAAATTTTTTTGGGGGTTCACTGCACAATCACTTTACACGCACTGCGGCGATAAAAAAAATCAGTTTTGATATTTTTTATCAACCGCAGTGGCCTCCGGTACTTCGCTAGCCTCCCCTTTGTAAGACAGGCTTGCTTTTTTTTTCTTGGGTAGTCTCAGGAAATACCCCTAAATTTAGTTGCCCACATGTCTAACAGGGGGTATTCTTCTGAAGAGGCCTACAGGCTTCTGACCCAGTCGGATGAGGAGTGGGAACCCTCATCTGATGAATCCAGCGGGTCAGAATACGAACCTGTAGAAAGCAGTGGCTCTCTGACCCAAAGTTCGGACGAGGAGGCTGAGGTCCCTGATACCACCAGGCGTACCCGGCCCCGTGTCGCTAGACCACAGGTTGCGCAGGATCCGCTTCAAGAGCAGCAGAGTGGGGCTGGTGCTGTCGGATTACGTGGTGAGGCATACACCAGCAGCCCAGCCCTCCCTGGACCTAGTACTAGCACTGCCGTACAACCTGGTGAAGTAGCGAGCACCAGAAGGGCAGTTGAAGCTGGTACGGTGGCACGTGCAGTAGTGACCCCGTCGCAGCCACCGCAAAGACGTGCCCGTAGAGCCCCTAGAATCCCAGAGGTGCTGGCAAACCCTGATTGGCAGTCCCCAACTTCAGCCGCACCCGTAGTTTTCCCTTTCACTGCCCAGTCTGGAGTTCGGGTTGAGACAGCTCAGATCGGTTCGGCCCTGGGATTTTTTGAGCTGTTCTTGACTGCGGAGCTTTTAGACATAGTTGTGGCCGAAACAAACAGATATGCCACACAATTTATCACCGCTAACCCGGGAAGCTTTTATGCCCAGCCTTTCCGGTGGAAACCAGTCCAAGTTTCCGAAATTAAAACTTTTCTGGGCCTCCTCCTCAACATGGGCCTGACAAAAAAGCATGAATTGCGGTCATATTGGTCCACGAACCCGATTCATCACATGCCCATGTTCTCTGCTGCTATGTCCAGGGCACGTTTTGAGGCCATCCTGCGTTTCCTGCACTTTAGTGACAACACCGCCTCCCGTCCCAGGGGCCACCCTGCTTTTGACCGGCTCCACAAAATTCGGCCCCTCATAGACCATTTCAACCAGAAATTTGCAGATATTTATACCCCAGAGCAAAACATCTGCGTAGACGAGTCCCTGATACATTTTACCGGGCGCCTTGGCTTCAAACAATACATCCCAAGCAAGCGCGCCCGGTATGGGGTCAAATTGTATAAGCTCTGTGAAAGGGCCACAGGCTATACCCACAAATTTCGGATCTATGAGGGAAAAGATCAGACCCTGGAGCCGGTCGGTTGCCCTGACTACCTGGGGAGCAGTGGGAAGACAGTTTGGGACTTGGTGTCACCCTTATTCGGCAAGGGGTACCATCTTTATGTGGACAATTTTTACACAAGTGTGGCCCTCTTTAGGCATTTGTTTCTAGAACGGATTGGCGCCTGTGGTACCGCGCAAACTAGTCACGCGGGCTTCCCCCAACGGCTCGTTACCACCCATCTTGCAAGGGGGCAGAGGGCCGCACTGTGTAACGAAGAACTGCTCGCGGTGAAATGGAGAGACAAGCGTGACGTTTACATGCTCTCCTCCATTCACGCAGACACGACAATACAAATTGAGCGAGCAACCCGTGTCATTGAAAAGCCCCTCTCAGTCCACGACTATAACCTCCACATGGGAGGGGTGGACTTCAATGACCAGATGTTGTCTCCGTATTTAGTTTCCCGCAGAACCAGGCGCTGGTATAAGAAGGTGTCTGTATATTTAATTCAATTGGCTCTGTACAATAGTTTTGTTCTCTACAGTAAGGCTGGGAGAACTGGATCCTTCCTCAAATTTCAGGAAGAGATCATCGAGAACCTCCTGTACCCAGGAGGTTCCGTGGCCCCATCCACCAGTGTAGTTAGCCGTCTACACGAGCGACATTTCCCCAATGTCGTTCCTGGTACCTCAACCCAACCGTCACCCCGAAAAAGATGTCGTGTCTGTAGCAGGAGTGGAATAAGGCGTGACACCCGCTATTTCTGTTCTGACTGTCCTGACTGTCCTGACCACCCTGCCCTATGCTTTGGAGAGTGTTTCCGGAAGTACCACTCACAGGTACACTATTAGCATAGGGATCATCTCACCAGGATAGGCACACAGGGCTATTAGGGCCCATTCACTCACTGCTGCTGCAAATGTCTCCTTTCACATGGGACAAAGTGCATAACGCACTTCGCCACATCTTTGGGCGATTTGCGCTTTGCACATTGACCCATGGGGAAGGAGAGGTTTGTTCTATAAAGGTAAAAAAACAAAAAAAACAAAAAAAAAACACCAGTAAGCAAAAAGGTTAATGTTCAGTTAAAAAGTTAAAGTTACATGTTCTGTTGCAAAGTTAATAAAATTATTGCGTTGCGGCCTGGTTTTTTCTTTTTTTTTTTTTTGTCTTTTTACCTTCCAGGTGGACCAACCGATCGACCAGCTGCAGCACCGATGTGCATTCTGACAGAAGCATTGCGCTGCTGTCAGATTACACGCAAGTCGGTGTATGCGGCGCTGCAAGACGGGATTTTCTCCTCTGCAGTAACAGATATGTTTGCCGAGGCATACGAGCTGAGGAGGAGGCGGCGTTCCTATGCTTTGGCAAACACTTTGTACATATATATATATATATATATATATATAAAAAATAAAAAATCCCGGCAATGATTTATTCATCCACATCGATTGATGTGAATGGAGAAATCTGGTTTGCCAGGGCATACGAGCTAAGTGGGTATGGATGTAGGGCGGAGCTCCTATGTCCTGGCAGACGCCTTTCCCCTCCATCTTTTTTTTTTTGGCAGAGATTTTTTCATCCACATTGATCGATGCGAATGAAGAAATCTGTGCCGTTCATTTTTTTCTTTCAGCCCAGAGGCTGAACGGAAAAAAAAATCTCATTACCTGTATGCTCAATATAAGGAGAATAGCAGAAACTCCTAATGCTGGCCATACATGTAATGATTGCGGAGACCCTCAAATGCCAGGGCAGTACAAACACCCCACAACTGACCCCATTTTGGAAAGAAGACACCCCAAGGTATTTGCTGAGGGGCATATTGAGTCCATGAAAGATTAAAATTTTTGTCCTAAGTTAGCGGAAAGTGAGACTTTGTGAGAAAAAATAAATAAAATCAATTTCCGCTAACTTATGCGAAAAAAAAAAAAATTCTATGAACTTGCCAGGCCCCTCATTGGATACCTTGGGGTGTCTTCTTTCCAAAGTGGGGTCACATGTGGGGTATTTATACTGCCCTGGCTTTTTAGGGGCCCTAAAGTGTGAGAAGAAGTCTGGGATCCAAATGTCTAAAAATGCCCTCCTAAAAGGAATTTGGGCACCTTTGCGCATCTAGGCTGCAAAAAAGTGTGACACATCTGGTATCGCCGTACTCAGGAGAAGTTGGGGAATGTGTTTTGGGGTGTCATTTTACATATACCCATGCTGGGTGAGAAAAATATCTTGGTCAAATGCCAACTTTGTATAAAAAAATGGGAAAAGTTGTCTTTTGCCAAGATATTTCTCTCACCCAGCATGGGTATATGTAAAATGACACCCAAAAACACATTCCCCAACTTCTCCTGAGTACGGCGATACCAGATGTGTCACACTTTTTTGCTGCCAAGGTGGGCAAAGGGGTACATATTCCAAAGTTCACCTTTCAGATTTTGCAGGCCATTTTTTACACATTTTGATTGCAAGGTACTTCTCACACATTTGGGCCCCTAAATTGCCAGGGCAGTATAACTATGCCACAAGTGACCCCATTTTGGAAAGAAGACACCCCAAGGTATTCCGTGAGGGGCATGGCGAGTTCCTAGAATATTTTTTTTTTGTCACAAGTTAGCGGAAAATGATGATTTTTTTTTTTTTCTCTTTTTTCCTTACAAAGTCTCATATTCCACTAACTTGCGACAAAAAATAAAAAATTATAGGAACTCGCCATGCCCCTCACGGAATACCTTGGGGTGTCTTCTTTCCAAAATGGGGTCACTTGTGGCGTAGTTATACTGCCCTGGCAATTTAGGGGCCCAAATGTGTGAGAAGAACTTTGCAATCAAAATGTGTAAAAAATGCCCTGCAAAATCCGAAAGGTGCACTTTGGAATATGTGCCCCTTTGCCCACCTTGGCAGCAAAAAAGTGTGACACATCTGGTATCGCCGTACTCAGGAGAAGTTGGGGAATGTGTTTTGGGGTGTCATTTTACATATACCCATGCTGGGTGAGAAAAATATCTTGGTCAAATGCCAACTTTGTATAAAAAAATGGGAAAAGTTGTCTTTTGCCAAGATATTTCTCTCACCCAGCATGGGTATATGTAAAATGACACCCCAAAACACATTCCCCAACTTCTCCTGAGTACGGCGATACCAGATGTGTGACACTTTTTTGATGCCAAGGTGGGCAAAGGGGCACATATTCCAAAGTGCACCTTTCGGATTTCACCGGTCATTTTTTACAGATTTTGATTGCAAAGTACTTCTCACACATATGGGCCCCTAAATTGCCAGGGCAGTATAACTACGCCACAAGTGACCCCATTTTGGAAATAAGACACCCCAAGGTATTCCGTGAGGGGCATGGCGAGTTCCTAGAATTTTTTATTTTTTGTCGCAAGTTAGTGGAATATGAGACTTTGTAAGGAAAAAAGAGAAAAAAAAAAATCATCATTTTCCGCTAACTTGTGACAAAAATAAATAAATTCTAGGAACTCGCCATGCCCATCACGGAATACCTTGGGGTGTCTTCTTTCCAAAATGGGGTCACTTGTGGCGTAGTTATACTGCCCTGGCAATTTAGGGGCCCAAATGTGTGAGAAGTACCTTGCAATCAAAATGTGTAAAAAATGGCCTGCAAAATCTGAAAGGTGCACTTTGGAATATGTGCCCCTTTGCCCACCTTGGCAGCAAAAAAGTGTGACACATCTGGTCTCGCCGTACTCAGGAGAAGTTGGGGAATGTGTTTTGGGGTGTCATTTTACATATACCCATGCTGGATGAGAGAAATATCTTGGCAAAAGACAACTTTTCCCATTTTGTTATACAAAGTTGGCATTTGACCAAGATATTTTTCTCACCCAGCATGGGTATATGTAAAATGACACCCCAAAACACATTCCCCAACTTCTCCTGAGTACGGCGATACCAGATGTGTGACACTTTTTTGCTGCCAAGGTGGGCAAAGGGGCACATATTCCAAAGTGCACCTTTTGGATTTCACCGGTCATTTTTTACACATTTTGATTGCAAAGTTCTTCTCACACATTTGGGCCCCTAAATTGTCAGGGCAGTATAACTACCCCACAAGTGACCCCATTTTGGAAAGAAGACACCCCAAGGTATTCTGCGAGGGGCATGGTGAGTTCCTAGAATTTTTTATTTTTTGTCGCAAGTTAGTGGAATATGAGACTTTGTAAGAAAAAAAAATAAATAAAAAATCATCATCATTTTCCGCTAACTTGTGACAAAAAATAAAAAGTTCTATGAACTCACTATGCCCATCAGCGAATACCTTAGGGTGTCTACTTTCCGAAATGGGGTCATTTGTGGGGTAGTTATACTGCCCTGGCAATTTAGGGGCCCAAATGTGTGAGAAGAACTTTGCAATCAAAATGTGTAAAAAATGACCGGTGAAATCCAAAAGGTGCACTTTGGAATATGTGCCCCTTTGCCCACCTTGGCAGCAAAAAAGTGTCACACATCTGGTATCGCCGTACTCAGGAGAAGTTGGGGAATGTGTTTTGGGGTGTCATTTTACATATACCCATGCTGGGTGAGAAAAATATCTTGGTCAAATGCCAACTTTGTATAACAAAATGGGAAAAGTTGTCTTTTGCCAAGATATTTCTCTCATCCAGCATGGGTATATGTAAAATGACACCCCAAAACACATTCCCCAACTTCTCCTGAGTACGGTGAGACCAGATGTGTCACACTTTTTTGCTGGAATCATGACAGGTGCTCAGAAAGTCAGAGCTGTTTCAAAAAGCGGAAATTCACATTTTTGTACCATAGTTTGTAAATGCTATAACTTTTACCCAAACCATTTTTTTTTTTGCCCAAACATTTTTTTTTTTATCAAAGACATGTAGAACAATAAATTTGGCGAAAAATTTATATATGGATGTCGTTTTTTTTGCAAAATTTTACAGCTGAAAGTGAAAAATGTCATTTTTTTGCAAAAAAATCGTTACATTTTGATTAATAACAAAAAAAGTAAAAATGTCAGCAGCAATAAAATACCACCAAATGAAAGCTCCATTAGTGAGAAGAAAAGGAGGTAAAATTCATTTGGGTGGTAAGTTGCATGACCGAGCGATAAACGGTGAAAGGAGTGTAGTGCCGAAGTGTAAAAAGTGCTCTGGTCATGAAGGGGGTTTCACCTAGCGGGGCTGAAGTGGTTAAACACTCCGCCAACCTTCTAGCCATCTTCTCCCCTAAAACAGCTGTCCCTTCCCCATTGAGGTGCAGCCCATCCCTAGGATAGAGCCTGTAGCCAACAGAGAGGTCGGCCCAGTTCTCCAGGAACCCAAACCTCTCCTTCCTACACCAGTTCTTGAGCCACTTGTTGACCTCCCTAATCTCCTGCTGCCTTTCTTGTGTGGCTCGTGGTACCGGTAGTATTTCCGAAAATAAGCTTTTGTCCTAAATCCCTAAAATCATTTTTAAGGATGTTCCACCTACCTCTAAGTTTTTCATTGGTTCCGATATGGACCATGACCGCTGGATCTTCTCCAGCCCCTCCCAGTAATCTGTCAACCCGATCCGCGATGTGTCGAACTTGAGCGCCAGGAAGACAACACACTGTTCGACGATCCCGGTCTTTGTGACAGATTGCCCTATCTGTACCCCTAATAATTGAGTCTCCCACTACCAGCACCTGTCTGGCCTGCCCTGCTCTCCTGCTTACTGGAGCTGACATTCCCCTGACTGGCAGAGGAAGTGTCCGGCTGCAGCAGTGCTCTACCTGAACTGACATACCCCTCATTTGCCAACCGTGCAAACTTGTTGGGGTGTGTCAGATCAGGGCTAGCATCCCTGGCACTCTTCCCTCTACCCAGCTTTTTAACTGCTACCCAGCTAGATACCTCATTATCCTGAGTCTCCTCGCTACCACCCTTCCCCACATCTACCCTATAGAGTGCTTGCTCAGAGAGCAGCAAACTCTTTTCCAAATTGTCAACACTTCTCAGTGTTGAAATTTTCCCGTTTAGATACTTGATGTGCGACTCCAAACAGGCAATTTGCTCACATTTTGAACAAATATATGCACCCTCAAACGGCTGTTCCAGGACTGCATACATTAGACAAGATGTGTACTGGACTGCGCTGTCAATAATGGAACACATACTAAGTGGGGATTACGCAAGAAAAGAGAAAAATACAATATAGTGCATTGATAAGAATCTAACTTACTGTAGTCCCCTCCTACAGTCCCTGAATCTGAAGTCACGTAATCTAAAGTCACACACTTAATAAAAGCACACACTTGAAATCTAACACGCGAACGAGGAAAAGTTCCTATTTAATCCAGATAACATAGCAGAGCTGAAAGAGTAGATATAGCAGAGCTAAATGTGTTTGCCTGCCATTTTCATGCCTAAACCTGCTAAAGACCAAGATAAAGTTGGAAGAAATTACAATTTTGGTGTAAAGGTTTGTCAGGCCAATAGTTGGTGTTAATGTGGTTGTCAAGGTCAGTTCCCAGTGGGTGCCACAAATTTTGATGCACGAGCAAAAAAACTTGTCAGCAATTTAGCCAAGAGAATTTAGACATGCTTAGAGAAAATCCAGGAGACTTCTATTCTCAAATTATTGTGGGTGATGAAACATGGGTCCATGCTTTTTTGGGATACAGAAGGCACTTTATTGCTAGAATTCATGCCACACAAAACAATTATTGGAGACACCCAAACAGTTTTTGATTGAGAGTATTGTGCCTGACATATTATTTAGCATCACAATTGTATTCTAATGTGTGTGGCCCCAATGGATCAATGGACAAACCCATATACAGGGAATATGCTGAAGTCTGGGCAGGCAGTGTACATTCAATCCAAAAATCTGTGCAAAAAGGCAGGCAGTGAAGGGTCAAATCCAGAAAACAGACCTGAGTTCAGGCACAGGCCAACAACGAACCATAGTGCACCTTCGCAGAACTAGCAAGTAAGACAAACCCATTGCTCAGGTTAGGAAGATGTAGAGGCAGATATGCAGGTGCAGACTGCTGGAGCAGAACTAGGCACCAGAAAAAGAAAGACTCGAGTTCTACCTGGCAATCTGCAAAGGGGAAAAAAAAATTAAGGATTCCTTTTTTCAGACAAGTCCTCCCGCCCGTCCACCCAATGAAGACAGAAGTCCGGTCAGGGGAAGGTAGAAACAATATGTTCAGGCCTGGGAAAGTATTCACACCTCCGTGAGCACTGTCTACAATAAAATCAGGATACCGGCTGGAACTAGCAAACATTCCCCCACCCCTCCCCCGACAAATACCTGGAAAATGTAAGATTGAAAGGAGAAAAGCAGGAAGAGATGGAATTGCAAATCTCGCTTTTCCTACAAAAAAAAATTATCAATCTTTCTAGTCAAGAAACCAAACTGTTCATTCCGTGCAATTATAAATCTGGAGGAACTTAAACAAATATGTAACATAAAAAAATTCAAGATGAAAACGGTGAGATCCACAATCAATCTTCTGTCAAGAGACTGTGAAATGGTAACAATAGACCTTACTGATGCCTACTACCATATTCCGATCCATACAGTTTACCAAAAATATTTAAGCATGGAGGTATGGTTTCAGGGATATATCAACCACTTCCAGTTCCAGGTTCTCCCTTTCAGTCTGTGTTCTGCACTGAGAATATTTAGGAAAGTCATGGAAGAGGTATCGGGTTTCTTTCATCTATCAAAAATTCTTCTGATTCCACATCTGGACGACCTCCTGATTGCAGCTCCAACGAGGTTGGATTACCAATGCTCAGAAGTCAAATCTCCTTCCAGATCAGATAATTTTTTCTAGGAGTCCTTCTGGATTTTCAACTGATGTCCTCCTTCCTTCCATTAGACAAACAGGACATTTTAATCCAGAGAATATCAAGTTTCCATCAGATGCACAAGGCTTCCATCAGAGAAATCATTGCAGTCCTGGGTCTCATGACGTCTACTATACCTTTGGTGAAATGGGCTCAGGCCCATTCAATAATTCTACAGTCCTTCCTATTACAATACTTGGACAGGAAGCATACATCATTGAACAGAAGATTGAAGATCCCTTCCATAGTAAAGCGCTCCTTGGCATGGTGGCTCAAAACGAAAAATCTTTCCCAGGGAGTAGAGTGGCGCCAATCAGAACAGCTGGTAATAACTACGGACCCAAGCAGACAGGGCTGGGGTGCTCATCTGAACAGCTCGGTAGGTCAGGGAGTATGGCAGAAGATTCTTTCCTAGGCTTCTTCCAACAGCTATGTGCAGTATGGTAAGCCTTAAGGGTTTTCGCCCCTTCAATACATCAAAATCATGTAAAGATTATTTCAGACAATTCCACTACAGTGGTGTATATAAACAAACAGGGAGGGACAAGAAGTCATTGTCTCTCTTCAGTAGCAAAGGAAATATTTGCTTGGGCTGAGAGTAACCTGAAATCTCTGTCGGCTGTTCACAGAAAAGGGGGGGAAAAAATCAACTGGCAGATTACCAGAGCATAGAAAGGTTAAAGCAGGGAGAATGGAGTCTGAGAGTGTTCAAGGAAATCTGTGCGAAATGGGGTGTTCCTATATTATTATTATTTGCTTCAAAGAATAACAGAAAACTTAATAACTTCTCCCTCTCATTCAGGGACCATCCCCTTTAGGTGGATGCGCTAGCATGCCAGTGGCCATAGGGGCTCATTTCCGCCTTCCCACCATTTTCTCTAATTCCCAGGGTTTTGACAAAAACAGTAGAGAACGCTCAGGTCATCTTGATTGCACCCTTCTGGCCCAGAAGAGCATGGTTTCTCATTCTCAGAAACCTTGCAGGAGAGAATTACTGGATTCTCCCCCTCTTTCCAGATCTGCTGTCCCAAGGCCCGATACTTCATCCAAGCATCCCTTAACTTTGACGGCTTGTATGTTGAACGGTCTAGTCTAAAGATGAAGGGTCTTTCTGACAGTGTAATATATACCATAACCTAATGCAGTGTAGAAAACCTATAACATCTAAGATATACCTAAGATCCTGGAAGGTGTTTCATTTATTTGTTGAAGCCTCTTGGGACCCATCCATACCTCCAGAGGTCAGTTTCATTTTGGACTTCGAGTCTGGTCTGGTTAAAGGACCAAGAGTAAGTACACTGAATGTTCAAGTAGCAGCTCTAAGTGCCTTCATGGGTATAAAACTAGCAGATATGGACTTGATTAGATGATTTATTTTTATTTATTTTTTTAAAAGGAGCAAGTAGAATATGTCCTGCCTTCAGATCTTCTTTTCCTCCTTGGGATCTTAATCTAGTTCTTTCTGTCCTCATGAATTCCCCCTTTGAATCTCTTTAAGATATACCTTTGAGATTTTTAACTCTTAAAAACTTACCTGGCAATTACAACAGCCAGAAGAGTAAAGAGAAAAAGAAAGGACATTCAGAAACTAGGACGTAATAAGATGTGTCCTTCAATATTTAGATACAACTAACACCTTCGAAAAAACAAATCAATTATTGGTTTTAATACCTCGGGTGAATCGGGGTAGAGCAGCTAGCAAAGTGTCCATAACACATTGGATTGAGTCTTGTATTATTTTGTGCTACAATGATAAGATTGCTCCCCCTTTAGGACTAAAAGCCCATTCTACCGGGACCTTAGCTACCTCATGGGCAGAGGGTGCCTCTGTGTCACTTGAAGACATTTGCCGGGCAGCCACCTGGTCAAACCCTTCTACTTTTTTTTTCAGACATTATAAACTGGACGTGCTATCTAACAAACACTTGGCCTTTGGTAGGCAGATTTTGTCTATGGTGGCCCCCCTAGCGGTTTCTTTATTATTCCTCCAGGTTGTGCCGTTGTGGAGGCCTGGGGAAAAGATGAAATTTTTTTTTTTATCGGTAATTGGATTTTCCTTTTGCTTCCACAATGGCACGGGGAATTCCCACCTTTTTTTTTTTAAACGTCTTCAATTTGCATAATTTTTCTTCTTCGGTTTACAATGTTATGTTGATTTACTTTATTATATCGTACATCTATTTTTGAGTCCTAGGCTATTAACTGGTTAAGGTAAAGGGGAGGGGCCTTGTATAGGCTGATCTCTGTTGTTTTCCTCTCCCTGAGCAGGCGGGGTACCCTCCAGATGGTGCCGTTGTGGAGGCTAAAGTAAATTCAATTACTGGTAAGAGTAATAAAAAAAAAAATTTTTCACTAATCCCGGCCCAACAGTGTACAAACCCAACTTGAGACACTTTAAAAAAAAAAATGATATTTGGCACAAACATATTAGTAAAGCTGGGCTAGTGTTTACGAATGGGTAATAGTAACATAGTACATAAGGCCGAAAAAAGACATTTGTCCATCCAGTTCGGCCTGTCATCCTGCAAGTTGATCCAGAGGAAGGCAAAAAAAAAACTGGGAGGTAGAAGCCAATTTTCCTCACTTTAGGGGAATAAAAAAATTCCTTCCCGACTCCAATCAGGCAATCAGAATAACTGCCTGGATCAACGATCCCTCTCTAGTAGCTATATCCTGTAATATTATTACACTCCAGAAATACATCCAGGCCCCTCTTGAATTCCTTTATTGTACTCACCATCACCACCTCCTAAGGCAGAGAGTTCCATAGTCTCACTGCTCTTACCGTAAAGAATCCTCTTCTATGTTTGTGTACAAACCTTCTTTCCTCTAGACGCAGAGGATGTCCCCTCATCACAGTCACAGTCCTGGGGATAAACAGATGATGGGATAGATCTCTGTACTGACCCCTGATATATTTATACATAGTAATTAGATCTCCCCTCAGTCGTCTTTTTTCTAAAGTGAATAACCCTAATTTTGATAATCTTTCAGGGTACTGTAGTTGCCCCATTCCAGTTATTACTTTAGTTGCCCTCCTCTGGACCCTCTCCAGCTCTGCTATGTTCACTGGAGCCCAGAACTGTACACAGTACTCCATGTGTGGTCTGACTAGTGATTTGTAAAGTGGTAGGACTATGTTCTCATCACGGGCATCTATGCCCCTTTTGATGCAACTCATTATCTTATTGGCCTTGGCAGCAGCTGCCTGACACTGGTTTTTGCAGCTTAGTTTGCTGTTTATTAAAATTCCTAGATCCCTTTCCATTTCAGTTTTACCATTTAATATGTACGGGTGACTTGCATTATTCCTTCCCATGTGCATAACTTTACATTTGTCAGTGTTAAACCTCATCTGCCACTTTTCTGCCCAAGCCTCCAGTCTATCCAGATCCCTCTGTAGTAGTATACTGTCCTCTTCAGTGTTAATTACTTTACACAATTTAGTGTCATCTGAGAAAATTGATATTTTACTAGGCAAGCCTTCTACAAGATCATTAATAAATATATTTAAGAGAATAGGGCCCAATACTGACCCCTGAGGTACTCCACTAGTGACAGTGACCCAATCTGAATATGTATCGTTAATAACCACCCTTTGTTTTCTATCATTGAGCCTTACTTACCCACTTACAGACGTTTTCTCCCAGTCCGAGCATTCTCATTTTATATACTAACCTTTTATGTGGTACAGTGTCAAATGCTTTGGATAAGTCCAGATATACGACATCCATTGATTCGCCGCTGTCAAGTCTAGAACTTACCTCCTCATAGAAACTGATTAAATTAGTTTGGCATGACCGATCCCTCATAAAACCATGCTGATATGGCGTTATTTTCTTATTTCCGTTAAGATGCTCTAACATAGCATCTCTCAGAAAACCTTCAGTTTACCCACAACAGATGTTAAACTTACCGGCCTATAGTTTCCAGGCTCTGTTTTTGGATCCTTTTTGAACATTGGCACCACATTTGCCATGCGCCAATCCTGTGGGACATTCCCTGTCAGTATAGAATCTGCAAATATCAGAAATAAGGGTCTGGCTATGACATTACTTAATTCCCTTAGGATACGGGGGTGTATGCCATCCGGTCCTGGCGATTTGTCTATTTTAATATTTTCAAGTCGCTGTTGTACTTCTTCCTGGGTCAGACAGGACACTTTTAATGGGGAATTTATTTCAACATTCAGCATGTCATCTGACGGTTTATTTTCCTCAGTGAATACATTGGAGAAAAAAATATTTAACAGCTTTGCTTTCTCCTCGTCGCTCTCTGCGACTCCCACCTCATTACTCTTTAAAGGGCCAACACCTTCAGATTTATACTTTTTAACATTTATATAATTGAAGAACATTTTAGTTTTACTCTCTTTGGCAATGAATCTCTCAGTCTCTAGTTTGGCCGCTTTTATTTGTTTTTTACATGTTCTATTTTTTTCCTTATAGTTTTTTAGTGCTTCCGTGCTACCCTCCTGTTTTAGTGTTTTATATGCTTTCTTTTTGTCATTTATTGCTTTCTTTACAGTTCTATTTATCCACATTGGTTTCTTTTTGTTCCTTAACCTTTTATTCCCATACGGTATGTACCTCTCACAATGAGATTTTAGGATGCTTTTAAAGATATCCCATTTTGTGGCTATTTTTATTTGTGAGGACTTTATCCCATTTAGTTAGGCCTATGGCCTCTCTTAGTTGGCTAAATTTAGCTTATTTGAAGTTTGGTATTTTTGTTCCTCCCTGTAGAAACGCTCTTTTGAATTGATAATATAAAACTAAAGGCTAGGTGGCAGTAGCACAAGTAGGAGCAGCAGTACTGTCAGTACCAGCTGTCCAGCCGGAAGCAGCAGGCCACAGCTGTACTTCACCTTCAGTAGTCAATGGCGTGTTTTTGCTAAGAAAGTAGATGACATTGTGGACTCGATGAGTTACTCATCAGCTCAGTCACAGGTGAATGATGTTGATGCTACCTCTGAGTTTGACACTGTGACTTGAAACTAGCGTTCAGTACATTCCTCCTATATAACAGTTCATTTGATTGACAAAATTTATTTTCTGTGCAGGAACCTACACTAAATACTACCCCCACTGAATCCAGGTTCCACATACTGTACATGCTGAGCCCACACTGTATTATACTTTTTTTGTTGCCACTAATTCATTAGCATTAGTACATTTTCTCTAGTATGGCACTATGGTATTTACTTTATTATTTGTGTTTGCAGAGTGCTGTTGCATTGTGTTTGTTTTTCCTTTTCTTTGTTACCATTGGCTATCATCACCTTACCTGTACCCAAGTAAGACTAATGAGGACCTGGATTTTAAGAGCTTGAAAGGGGTAAAGGGGTTAGATACAGTCCTAGGGGGAGCCCAGAAGGTCATAACTTTTCAGGGCAACTGCAGCACTTTTTGTTTGGAGGTGAATTTATTTGTACTGAATCAAAAGGTGACAGCTAAATTGATAGAATCAGAAACTAAAACATACTGTTTTTCAGGAAATTCTCTCATCTCTAGTAATAACCATCATATTCCGCATTTTTCCGTCGCTGTGGACTCAAGTTTTACCGGAGAGGAAAGCCCCTGAAAGCACAGAGACTTTCTATAAACTGCACACACAGAAGAGGAGCCTCAGCTGCCCTGTCTTTATCTGACACACAAAGAAGTGCAGAATAAGTGACATTATACAGGAGAACAGCACAGTGCCGTGGTAAATCCAGCCCTGGGGTATCATAATAACTTAATTCTGCAGAATGCAGTTTTTCTGATTTCTCTTATAGTAATGCCCTGCATTTCTGACAATATAGTATGTTATTAAGCATGAACAACCTTTCCCCTTTCGTGCAGATACAACATGCTATAATGCCCCTCCCTTTTCTTTGCTACCTTCTTGATCCTTCTTTCACCTCCTTAAAGGCCCTTTATTTTTTTTGCAGCACACTGGAGTGTAACTGTTATGCTGACATCTAGTGATCAATATGAAAACTGCATTTCAGTGTTCTTTTATAGTACTTATTTTACGCACACAGCACTGACAATCTGCAGTGCTTTACGGAATATGCCTAAAATATTACCTTATTTTCTCTTACTCATTAAAAATACTGAAACATACCTTTTTTTGCAATCTGTTTTTATCCTCTGATTTTATTTGTTCTTTTATTATAAAGCTGGTGGTAATCACCTCTTGCACCACATAGCTTCCAGGGAAATATATTTGTACAGGTAAATCTGACTTGTCCTATCCACTGCCCCCTGGTGAGAACCTAAAAAGCTACATAAACAGTTTTTCAATGGGGCTACACAAATCAGTACTATCTGACCAATCTAAAGTACAATGGTAACAACAATGTACATGTTCCATTGCTTAATTTTAAGATATTATACTTGTTTGCCTTTTGCAAATGTGTAATAGTATACGTCTAAGCAAATGGGTATTCTTCTCAAAAAAATAACTTTTGGAGAAGTTTCACTTTATACTTGTGTGTTTCGTGTATTGTCTTCCTCCCACAGCATGTCTTGATAAAGAAGATATATACTGTTATATGCAGATTAAAAAAATACTTTCCATACTTCCATGTAAGTTTCTTTTTTTTTTTATTATCATCATTTGTTGTTTTCAATCTGACATTCCTTCTTTGGCAAAATTCCCTTGCACCCATTTTTGGCATCAGCAGAATGTGAATACACACACATTTAAGAGTAGAAATACACAGAACAAAAGCTTTGCACAAACACAATGACCTCTTGCCTGTCCGAGAAAAACTGCAGTCAACAAAAACATTTATTGATTTGGAATAAGGATCTTTGGTGCCAGAATGGCCGACTCACAGGTATAGTAGAAGAATAATACACAAGACGGAACCGTAGTTTCAAAATATACATAGCAAATGGTCATAAATGAATAGGAAAATAAACCATCTCAAAACAAGACAAGTGAGTGACCATCGTGGGCAGGGTGCATCAAGACTACCAGCTAGCACATTTGGCAGAAGTATATTTCAAAAAGCCCCACGTTTTTTTAGGGTCTAATTCACACTTTTTATTTTTTCATAGCAGCATGTTTTTCTTAGAGCATGTGTAATGATGGAGAGTGAGGCAGACATATTTTTCACAATATGATGTTTACTACATAATCCACACACTGGGGCCTTTCTTCTAATGCATTAAGAAACCCAACATGGCCCACTTTGGATGCACATTATTGGCATAATCAAAATCTACTTGACAGTTCCCACAAATATCAGTGTGCACTAGTGTATTATATAATCCATACTTTATTTTAAAAGGGTTGTCTCACTATTAAATATTATATTCATTACAGAGATGATAAGAGTGGAAAATATTTGGCCGTAACGTGCTGTTGAAAAGAAAAGTTATCCAGTGAGGTGAAAAGAAAAATTATCCAGTGAGGAGTTATGACATTTTACCAAATGCAACCTTTTACTGCAAATGTGACAGGTCCACCAGACAACTTAATATTTGTACTGATGACCTATCCAGTATCCGTGGGGGTCTGACACCTGAGACCCCTACCGATCTGCTATTTGAGAAGGCACCGGCTTTTGCAGTAGCACTGCGGCCTTCTCTCCGCTTTCCCTAGGCCATTTGATGTCACAGACATCGGTCACATGGCCTAGGGGCATATCAACCCCCTTGAAGTGAATGGGGCTGAGCTGCAATACCAAGCGCAGCTACTATCGAATGGACGGCGCCTTCTCAAACAGCTGTTCAGTGGGGGTCCCGGCTGTCAAACCCCCACAGATCAGATACTGGATAGGTCATCAGTAAAAATATCTCGGAAAACCCTTTTAAAAACTACTGAACCACTGTAGAACCTACCAGAGTAGATGGTTCTGAGAAGAGAAGACTGATCCTGGGGCGTTTCTTCCTGTATAAGAAAATACCCACAGCGTCGGCCGTGTCAGATACAGTTCCAGATAGTCTTGGGAGCAAGCCCTGGCCAGCAGCATGCTTCCCTTACTCCAAGCTCGTGCTCTGTACAGTGCGAAAAGTGACGTCACCAGCTCAGCACCAGCTACAGATGATCAAAAAGTAATCCAACGTGTTTCAGAAAATACTGTAGTTTTCCTTCATCAGGGAGTTATGAAATTTACTTACATAGTATGATATCACCTAGTGGTCAGAGTAAATAGCAGTGTGCGCATCCATTTACTATGCAGAGTGCTACTGGTCAGACATGCTCAGTCACTCTCTCCGCCGCCAGGTCTCTGCATAGTGATCCGCTGTTCACTGCAGAGCAGCTAATAGAAATTGCCCAGTGTTCTACAGAGAAACTTATAAAAATGTCCCTCTTCCCTGCAAAAGGTGACGGAGCTTGCCTGACCACTCATTAGGCGACTATGCACTTTGCTACACTCTCACCAGCAGGCAGTGCTATACCATATAAATTAATATCATAACTCTTCACTGGATCATTTCAACAACATGCCAATTAGCAAATATGCTTCATTTTTTTTAATGATCTATACAATGAATATGAACGTGTAATGGTTGAACAAGACCTTTATTTCTAGCCTTGAGCGTTCAAGTTGTACAAAGTTATTCTATGCTGGTAGGAGAAAGTAAATAATTGGGGAGAAATCTGCCCCCACCTTGTTTTGGGATTTGCCAGAAATAATTTCAAATATCTACATTACATTTGAACAGACGGCCACTCAAGTGACCTAGAAGTGAAATGGGCCAGGTGCTTTAGTCAACAATAAAATGCATGAAGAGAGGGCCAAAAATGTCACTTAAAGCGAACCTTTCACCTGCATTTCACTTAATAAACTATCAAAAGTACCTTATAGATTATTCTCATTGTGTTATCATACAGTCTTGTCCCGCTTTTCTGCCAAGTATATGCATGAAAAAAAATCGCCTTATAAAGTACTCTTCTCCAGCTCCACAAGTCACGATAGAAGTCAAGGGGGTAGCCCTTCTCTCACTCCAGGCTGTAACTCCCCTGCCCTAACCCCGCCTCTATGCAGTCTAATTGACACCTGGCTCAGTCGCCGGGACAGCGCTTGTACAGGCGGCGCATGCGCCGTCAGCCTCAGTAGCAGCGCGCTTGAGTCCACGCGATAGACGGGATCAAGCTGCTACTGAGGCTGACGGCGCATGTGCCGCCTGTACTGAGCCAGGTGTCAATTAGACTGCATAGAGGCGGGGTTAGGGCAGGGGAGTTACAGCCTGGAGTGAGAGAAGGGCTACCCCCTTGACTTCTATCGTGACTTGTGGAGCTGGAGAAGAGTACTTTATAAGGCGATTTTTTCATGCATATACATGGCAGAAAAGCGGGACAAGACTGTATGATAACACAATGAGAATGATCTATAAGGTACTTTTGATAGTTTATTAAGTGAAATGCAGGTGAAAGGTTCGCTTTAAAGGGGATGTCCAGAACCGAAATATTGATGACCTATCCTTAGGAGTCTGACCCCCACCGATCTGACACTAATATGCTATGCTGGGGACAAGTCATAATCAATATTTCAATCCCATACAACCCATTTTAAATAGGTTTTCCCACTTTAGTAAGTTATGACACATGAATAAGTTATGGCATATAGTAGAGTGAATGCTCCACCTGCTGCACATCCATGGAAACCAAAAATGAAGAGAACATGACCCATACGGCTTCCTCTCTGAATAGCTTTCTTTCCAACCCTTGCTGTGCTTAAAATTGCAACACAGCCTAATTCCAGGATCCAAGTGAATGGCAATGAATTGTGAATGCTACACAGCACTGGGTTTATAGTGGTACTGTGCTTAAGGGCCCTTGCACATGACCGTATGCCCTCCGAGACATGCGGTCTGTGAGCGGGCCATATGTTCCCGAGCGGCATTGATCGTGCACACAGGAGCACACAGCATCATAGATTACAAATGATCCTGTGCACGTCAGGCCACCCGCGGTGCTATTCTCCTGCACTCATAAGATCATATGTGTGCAGGACAATAGTCCCGTGGGCTGCCCGACGTGGCTAGTATCACAGTAACCTATAATGGTGTGCGCTCCCCTGCACACGATCAATGCCGATCCGGAACATATGGCCCGCTCACGGATCGTATGTCTCGGAGGGCATACAGTCGTGTGCAAGAACCCTTATTAGCATAGTGGCCCATTTTGGCAGCAACTGATGGAGGCCCTGAGGTTGTACCACCATGATCAGTTATGACATATAATAATGCTATGCACAACTTACTATAGAGGGAAACACAAATGGATATACCACTATGCTGAGAGAAGTAAAACTGTATATACAACCCTATCTTCCCTCTCCATTTTTGCTAAACACAAAATAACATGTAAAAATTATTATTATAGAAATTGTACTTCCTATGTTTGCCTGGACTATACTCTTATTCTGTCAAGCACCAGAAATCAAATAAATCATACAAAGAACAGACCGATTAAGAACCTTTTAGCATAAAGGGAAAAAAATAAAAATAACTCAACTGTATAAATCTTTCAATGCACTTAAAAATGCAACGCATTCGATGGAAAAGATGAATACAACCAGAGTTTGTGTTTGGCCTGTTGATTGATTAGTCAAAAACTATGACATATTATAAGGAAGTGAAGAATAATAAGAAAGGAAATTAAAAAGTTATAACGTTATTACAACAAAGTAATACAACCAAGAGAAACGTTACCAGGTCTTCAACCATATTATGTTAGCATTTCCCTGCTCCTAAAAGACAGGGACCTTGTCTAGTCTGTTAATATAATAATAATAATGGATTCCAAAGAGCTGCCTTTGATAAATGTTTATAATGGCAGTTTTTCTTTTTTTAATCCTTGGTGCAGTCTTCTTCTTGGACAATAAAATGTAGACATTCAGGAGGTAGAGAGGATGCAGAGTGAGCTATACACTCAAAATCAATAAAACGCCTAGGGTTTTCATGGAAATGGTTTATTGAGAGTGTGTTGTAGAGTGCCTCTTGCTACTGCTAGAGGCCTATTTAGTGCTTTTATCAAAAACAACCAGGCTAAACATAATGGCTTAGTTCCACAGACAGGGTACCAACAGTATGTGTGTGTGTGTGATATATATATATATCTCACAGGGGAAGCCATTTCTGGAAGTGCCTTGGCAAGATGCAGAAGAAACTCACAAGGAGAAAAGTGTATTAAGCTGTCTCCATGTAGTGTAGAAGATTCAAGCAACTTTAGAAGCACCCAAGTGCTAGCTGCTGTTATTGACCAGTTGAGTAGGGCCAATTAAAACTGCTTCCAGAAAGAAGCATGTCTCGAATAAGTGTCTCTATTGGAGTTTTGCCAACAAGCCTCATAAAAAACAGCTGGGAAATGAGGGAGGCAGGTACAGCTCTGAGGGCAGGCAAGCGCAGAAGAAGCCTTCCAAATCGTTGAGGTTGAGAAGGGTACTGAGCACGGACATACTCTGTGAGAGCAACTTGGGCTTTTTCCTGTAAACTCTCCACATGGGCTGGATCTGTAAGACCACAGGCATCTAAAGTAAAAGGAAAAAAGGTAAAAGAAATTAGAAAAAAATAGAATAAAAAAATCATTAAAAACAAGAGAAAATGCACTAAAACAAAACAAGAACTGTATTGGAAGCAATAACTCTGGTATTAATAGGAACTACATTACCAGAAGTGAAGAGAGCAATGGCTTTCAGACAGGCATACTCCGCAGAATCCACTTGGAGACGATTTAGCTTTTCTACCTGGTCCTGAAAAACACGTATCTGGTCCATAAAGGAGACCACCCTTTCAGCAGACATTGGAGAAGCATGGAAACCAGCAGCAGCCAGCAGTGGAGCCATGTGTAGTGGAAGGGCTGACTGTGCTGCATTTAGGACAAACAGTTCGCTCCAACTTAATCTCAGCAGGGAAACTTGATCTGCCATGGTAAGCTCTGGAAAGTAGGGGATGTTCCGGGACCACTCCACTGTGCTAAAAAGTAGTCTGGCAGCCAGCTCGCAGATGTTGTCAATGCCCATAACACTGCCCTGCTGAGCATACTGTGAACCATAACGTGATGCTGGGTAAGGCTCTGCTCGAAGAAGCTGAGAGATAAGTTCAGAAACTGGCTGTCCATTAAAATATTCAGCTCCCCCAGGTGCTGTAGTGGGGCTTGCACTGGAGTGAGAAGGAGGAATCCGTCCACGCTGGACAGCTAGAAACAAAATAAAGGGTAAGTGGAGAAATTCAGTCAGTCAATCTGTAAAACAAGCGATTTTCTTGTTTCATTTCAGGTAAAATGAAGGTTCACCTTTACAGCCACACTATAGTTTAATACAGTCATGTTCCCTATGGCTGCCCTGTTAACTTACCCCAAATGCTTCCTCTCCAAACAGAATAAAATGATATATATATATATATATCAGGTTGATGTAGAGTTTTATGGGAGAAGAGTCAATAAAACGTAGTATTTTCCGTCTGGGTGCAACAACCAAGTGGGCGTCCTATCAGTGATTGGCTGCTATCTAAGTACGCACACTTTTCCAGGGAAGGCTGTCGATCACTTGGCTAGTGAACCCAGAAAAAGCAGAGATTGTCCTGAATCTTTTATTTAAGGGAGCATTTTTTTTTTTAAATGTAGGTGTATGGGAACTTGTGTTCCCAACTGCACTATTTTACTTCCCTATTACTTACTGATTAGTTTGCATAGACTTTTGTGAGTGGGGGTGAAGGGTTATAAAAAAAATAAAAATAATAAAAAGCACTGTTTAACGTTTTATACTTAGTGCCATTCACCACCAACCATAAATAACATGTTAACCTTTTTCTACGAGTCAGTTTTACAATTATTGCAATACCAAATTTATGTAGTTGTTTTTGCATGATAAACTTTAGAGACAGAAAAAAAAAGGGTTTTTGGTGGGACAATCTGTAGTTTTACAGCATTTACCAGGGTGGATAAATAGCATAATATAATATAATATAAGGGCTTTGACGGCAAAGCTAGAACCATTATTTTGAAGGTGTTTTCCAGGATTTCTATATTGATGGCCTATTCTTGGGAAAGAGACTATTAGCACCCCCAGCGTTCAGCTGTTTGAAGAGGTGGAGTTGTTCAACTGGACAACTATACAACACAGAGGACAAGGGGTTGATGACAGCAAGCAGAAAACCAGAAAAATTACACACAAAAAACTAAACTAAAACAGCACATTTTTGCATAGTTCAATAAATAAACTATTTGCTGAAAGTGGAATATTCCTATCAAGTAGCTTTAAGGACAAATACTGCGTTAGAATATGCCAATGAGGTTGGAAAGCAGAGGTTCACTGAAAACAGCTTTCTAGTATTAATGGCATTATTTAAAAGGGGTAAAACACCCTTTGTTGTATCGCTCTACAAAGCAGAAAGAAACTAAAAAACTTTGCATCAGTCTTTTCCCTGATCCTGATCTAAATGAACAAGCCTATGTTGCATTAATGTTTTGCCACACATCAATGACACCAAACACTGGGCCTCATTAACAGGCCACAGGCAGAAACGTTCCCATTGTGAGAGGATTATTAGCAATGAATAAGACTGGCAGAAGGGTTCTGATGGAGGGGAAAGGATTACAGAGTAAAACAACTGAGCAAGTTCAAATCTGTGAGCAGTGATGGTAAAGTTAAAAGGACACTTCTGTCAAAAAGGTCTATCATTTCTGAACACAATATTCATAGGAAACTGTTTTTTAGAACCTTTGGCTACTTTTCAGCAGAACAATACACTGAAAACGATATGCAAAATGTTTTCCTTCTGTAGCACCGAGATAAACCTCTCATTCTGCTGTGAAAGATTATCTGATAGTATAATAGTAGACTGTAGAATGTGGATAACAGTATGACAGCTCTATTCTCTTGATAAGCCTGGCTAAAGATGCCAACAGAAGGGCATTGCACATATCAGTGTAATGCTCTAATTGAAGCTACTCATCTCCCTTCCCTCTCTGGTAGGAGTGAATGGTCCGAATGACAAAGTCAAGTGAGACTATCTGCCGTGCTAACAGTCCAAACAAAGAAGGAAGCTGAAGAGCCAGGACAGGATGTAAAATACAGTGGTCAGATTTACTAATGTGCCTGTGCCAAAAATGGCACATCTAGGGTTTCTGCACTTTTTCCCCCAACATGCTTGACAAGTGGACGAGGGCCTAGTAGGAAAGGGGCAGCCTGAGATGTGCCATAATTTTGCCACAATTCTAGGGTACAAATTGGCCTTAAAATAAGCCAACCTTTAGTTGGTATATAGCTGTGATGGCTAACCTCTGGCACTGTAGCTGTGGTAAAACTACAACTCCCAAGATGCATACTTGCTTGGCTGTTCTCAGAACTCCATAGAAATGAATGGAGCATGCTGGGAGTCGTAGTTTCATCAAAGCTGGAGTGCCGGAGGTTAGTCATTACTGGTATAGAGTAAGAGAAAGGTGTCTATCCTTAAACCAGATTTATCATCCTCCCTGAGCCCCTGTGACAAATTACAAATATGGCATTGGCATCCTCATTCACTTCTATGGGACGGCTCTGTAGTATTCACTTGAACAGACAGAGCCGTCCCAAAGAAGTGAATGGTGAGGCCGTACTTGTAATTAACCTGCTCACTGCTGCAATTGCAGCGTTGAGCAGGTAAACAGAACAGAGATGGCAGTGTTTGTACGAGTGCTGCCTTCTCTTCACACAACTGATCGGCAGGGGTGCTGGGTATCAGGCCTCCGCAGATCTGAAATTGATGACCTGAGGATAGGTCATCAATGGTGAAAAAGCAGACAACTCCTTTAAGGACCAGTAACATTTCTCATCTGTGTTCTAGCGGTCACGACTTTTAAATTTCTTCTTCAATGTTGCAATAGCAGACGTTGGATTTTATAGGATGTGTTGTTTTTATTTGGAACCATTTTTGGGAACATACAGTTAAATCACTATTTTTTAGGAGGGACGATAAAAGATACCAATTTTAACATTTTGCGGGATTATTTTTTATGTCAATCACTGTGTGGTATCAATCATTTAACTTTATTCTTTGGGTCAGTATGATTATAATGATGCCAAATTTACACAGTTTTTATTATGTTCTACTACATGTACAATAAAATAACTTGTTTTTACAAAATAATGTATTTTAGTGTAAATGCATTACAAGACCCAGAACATTTTTATTTTTCTAACCGACACAATGTATTAGATTCCTCTCTAGTGATGATCATTATCGCCATTACTGTAGCGTGTAATGGATATCACTAGAGACGTTAGATAGAATATGGACAGGAGAAGCAGTGTAAAACATAAGCTTCATTGAAGTTTGTGTGTGCATGGGGGGGGGGGGGGGGGGGGGGAGAGACGAGTGTTCGGTGCGACTTATTTGATGCTGTAATCCAGACACTGGTAAACAACTGGGTCATAGCTTCAATACATAACCTAATTTGGGGCAGATGGGGTTATTAGATGGGGAAAACACAATTTTTTTCCCCCCCACCATATATGACAGACAGCAAGTATTCTTTCTGATTTAATGGAGGAGAGGGGAGATACGTAGTATGCACACCCAGGGGTTAGGATAGTTTTTTTTTTCACTCTTCCCTGTAGGTTCCCCAACGATCTCCCTCTCCTCCTCCATGCTGGCTAAGATCATAGCCAGCTTGGGGGTGGGTGCTTTAATCATTCATCTATCAGGCTAGTCTTGTTTGAAAGCTGGCAATCTAAGTTTTAAAATAAGACCAGGATCATAGCATTATATCTTGTATGTCGGGAGATATACCCTTTAGAAATCGGGTCATGAGTAATAGCAGCTGTAACTTGCTTAGATTGCCATCTTTCAAACAAAACCAGGCCCATACGTGTAGCTACTACACAGCCAGATATATGAAGGGTTCAACCATCCCTCTATTCTTCAACCTGCTGATAGGGCTGAACTATTCTTTTCTCAAAGCCCAAGCCGAGCTCGGGCAAGACCGCTAGGGCCCTTGCAGACGAGAGTTGGTCACACTGCAAGTCCGCAGCGCAACTCCCGGCCTGAACTCCCAGAAGTGACGGGGTCATATAGCATTATATTGATTTATGATGCTATGTAACCCTTACAGTTCTGGAATGTATTGTACAACACTGGCATAATGATGTCAGTTATATACAATACATTCCAGAACTGTAAGGGTTACATAGCATCATAAATCAATATAATGCTATGTGACCCCCGGCAGCGCGCAGCGTGACCAACGCTCGTCTGCAAGGGCCCTTAGGGTTAAATTTAACCCCTTCACAACCACAATGGGGGAAGTTTACTAAAAACAAAATGCACCTGAATTATACCTTAATTACACCTGCCCTGTGTATCTAGTCATGTCCTATTTGTATGTGTTCCATGCAGCTAGTTTGCAAATAAGAGTGCCTCAGGACACATCTTCCAATTGTAGGCTCACTAAAGATCAGCTGAATGCCAGAAGTGCATCAGCTTATACAGAGAGTGATTAGCTGATATAGCCGGGTTACTCTGTGGGCAGTCACACACCCCTGCCAGGAAATCTAGCATTATATTCACCCAACTAGACGACAATGCAATATCAGGATGTGCTGCATCCCTAAAGAGAACCAGTCACCACAAAATGAAATGCAATCTGCAGGCAGCATGTTATAGAGCAGAAGGAGCTGAGCAGACAGATTTATAGATTTATGAGAAGATTCAGTGAAACATCAGTAAGCCTCTGCCCTTTCTGAACTCCTCGCACCCCTGCGATCAGCAGTTTGGAGGGGGTTGTGGAGCTTGTGCGAGCACTGCTTCCTCTCAGAGTTTACCTGTGCTCATCTCCTCTGTAGTGGCAGTGCAGGGTAATTGCACCTTCCTTATAATCATAATGCAAGGGGTGTATGAAGCAGGCTCAGAAGCTGAGACTGTTCTATATGCAACTGTTCTGGCTGTCTAATATAGCTGACACTGGTTGGGATTGGAGAGAATGCTGATCCCGGCTATTTAAAGAGGACCTTTCACTCGTATACAAACTAAAAACTAACTCTATCTGTGGGCAGAGCGGCGCCCAGGGGTCCCCCTGCACTTACTAGTATGCCTGGGCGCCGCTCCGTTCGCCCGGTATAGGCTCCAGTGTCTCAGCTCCGTCTGTTGTATTGGACTGATTTTTTGTAGGAGGCGTGTCCCTTGCTGCAGTGCTGGCCAATCGCAGCACACAGCTCATAGACTGGAACGGAGCGGCGCCCAGGCATACTAGTAAGTGCAGGGGGACCCCTGGGCGCCGCTCTGCCCACAGATAGAGTTAGTTTGTATACGAGTGAAAGGTCCTCTTTAACCTCTCAGATGCTGCAGCCAAATTTTCACCACAGCATCTGAGGAGTTAGAGGGAAAGGAATATGTCTGTTCCTCTGCCACACACTTGCAGCGTTTCCATCAGTGCTCATGGTGGGCCGAGACCTAAGGCAGACTGGATAACCTCTTTAGTCGGAGATAAAATATACACTTGCTCAATCTACCTCCTGTGCTCACTTTGATACACTTCCGACAAGCTGCTCATGAATATAACGTTGTTACACCAGTCATTTTGGACAACAAATAATCCATCTAAGCTGCCAGAAAATCGCTGCACAAAGTTCAGAAGGTTTGCGTTCCACCTTAGAAATCTAACCACTGCTTGAAAGAACGTTTTTCATAATATACAGTACAGACCAAAAGTTTGGACACACCTTCTCATTCAAAGAGTTTTCTTTATTTTCATGACTATGAAAATTGTAGATTTACACTGAAGGCATCAAATGAATTAACACATGTGGAATTAAATACATAACAAAAAAGTGTGAAACAACTGAAAATATGTCATATTCTAGGTTCTTCAAAGTAGCCACCTTTTGCTTTGATTACTGCTTTGTACACTCTTGGCATTCTCTTGATGAGCTTCAAACCTGAAATGGTCTTCCAACAGTCTTGAAGGAGTTCCCAGAGATGCTTAGCACTTGTTAGCCCTTTTGCCTTCACTCTGCGGTCCAGCTCACCCCAAACCATCTCGATTGGGTTCAGGTCCGGTGACTGTGGAGGCCAGGTCATCTGGCGCAGCACCCCATCACTCTCCTTCATGGTCAAATAGCCCTTACACAGCCTGGAGGTGTGTTTGGGGTCATTGTCCTGTTGAAAAATAAATGATGGTCCAACTAAACGCAAACCGGATGGAATAGCATGCCGCTGCAAGATGCTGTGGAAGCCATGCTGGTTCAGTATGCCTTCAATTTTGAATAAATCCCCAACAGTGTCACCAGCAAAGCACCCCCACACCATCACACCTCCTCCTCCTTGCTTCATGGTGGGAACCAGGCATGTAGAGTCCATCTGTTAACCTTTTCTGCGTCGCACAAAGACACGGTGGTTGGAACCAAAGATCTCAAATTTTGACTCGTCAGACCAAAGCACAGATTTCCACTGGTCTAATGTCCATTCCTTGTGTTCTTTAGCCCAAACAAGTCTCCTCTGCTTGTTGCCTGTCCTTAGCAGTGGTTTCCTAGCAGATATTCTACCATGAATGCCTGATTCACACAGTCTCCTCTTAACAGTTGTTCTAGAGATGTGTCTGCTGCTAGAATTCTGAGGCTGGTGACTCGGATGAACTTATCCTCCGCAGCAGAGGTGACTCTTGGTCTTCCTTTCCTGGGGCGGTCCACATGTGAGCCAGTTTCTTTGTAGCGCTTGATGGTTTTTGTGACTGCACTTGGGGACACTTTCAAAGTTTTCCCAATTTTTCGGACTGACTGACCTTCATTTCTTAAAGTAATGATGGCCACTCGTTTTTTTCTTTACTTAGCTGCTTTTTTCTTGCCATAATACAAATTCTAACAGTCTATTCAGTAGGACTATCGGCCGTGTATCCACCTGACTTCTCCACAACGCAATTGATGGTCCCAACCCCATTTATAAGGCAAGAAATCCCACTTATTAAACCTGACAGGGAACACCTGTGAAGTGAAAACCATTTCAGGTGACTACCTCTTGAAGTTCATCAAGAGAATGCCAAGAGAGTGCAAAGCAGTAATCAAAGCAAAAGGTGGCTACTTTGAAGAACCTAGAATATGACATTTTCAGTTGTTTCACACTTTTTTGTTATGTATATAATTCCACATGTGTTAATTCATTTGATGCCTTCAGTGTAAATCTACAATTTTCATAGTCATGAAAATAAAGAAAACTCTTTGAATGAGAAGGTGTGTCCAAACTTTTGGTCTGTACTGTGTGTGTGTGTGTGTGTGTGTATGTGTAATATATATATATATATATATATATATATATATATATATATATATATATATAAATATATATATTTTTTTTTTAAAAGGTTAAACTTTGTTTTTAATGAGACTTGAAATAATGTGGAAAAGCAGTAACTATGGTCAATCGAACTTAACCCTAAGGAGCCAGGGAGGTATAGGTCTGGTATTAGGTTTGTAGCTGGAGGTCACTGCACTTGCTGACCTCCTCAAGGGTGGTACAAAACGAACCTGAATTGAAATAAAGTTTGACCTTTTAAAATATAATATAAATAAATAAATATATATATATATATATATATATATATATATATATATATATATATATATATATATATATATCACATTCTTTTAAGCTGCCAGAACCAGAAAATAAACTATTAAAAGTGTTATCGCTACAATTTCAGCACATCCTTTCTGAATCTTCACCCAACATAAAATTCTGATACATTCTTTTTACCTTTATTCACTCCATTTGTGGAACACAGCTAAACTATACCACTAGTAACCCCTGGTTTAGGACAATATGCATAATACGTATTTCATATATACTTTCAGGGGCCAGGCAACAGCCATTGTGAGAGCAGCTGTGGCCTACACCCCCTCTAATCTAATGTTCTTGGAGATGACCTTCCACCTCCTTGTCTCTGGGCAGATGCAAACAACTCCCATCCCTTCCCATCGTTACAGAAGTCGTTTTTTCCCACCATGTTATGTGCAGTTTGAAAGCTAACAGTCTCAATACAGTTATGGACTTCATCCCTGAATAGATACAATGAGCCCCACTCAATAGGGCTTCAGACCTCTTGTATAAACACATGCAAACAGTGCTGAGGTTTTTTCCATTCCAGGCTGACCACTCCCCTGTGTGCACACAGGCAGTGCCTGCCTCCCCCTCCTCTCTGTACACAAGCAGCCCTGACCCCTTTCTACACTTCTCTGGGCTGATAAAAGCAGCGTGACCTTTCTCTCCCTGCACAGATGCACAATATCAGCCTCCAGCAATTCTACAGTGTGCACCACCATGCTGCCAGCAGAGACATGCACCATCTCTGAATAGAAATGGAGACCCCATCTTCTCTCACAAGCCCCCCCCCAAAAAAAAAAATATATATAACTGCCTAGCGATCACTATGATCTACCTGTATTCATAAATAGAAAAACATATACACACACTATAAAATATAAATGTATCATATATACTGCCCTACTAATAATAATATTGCTGCAACTCCCGGCATGCAAATATATTATAGGAAGAAGGTACAGGGATATTGTCTGCAATCTTTACACCGAATGCTCTCTTCTGTCCATTCAGGTCATGAGTATACCACACACACACACACACACACACACACACACACACACGGTTCGCTCCATGTTTGCTGAGCCCTGTGAGGAATGTGCTGAAGTGAGGAAGTGGCAGAGGAATGAGGGTGGCGAGGGGATAAGAAAGAGCTTTTATTTGCTTTCTGATGCCTGAACTGCCGCTTAGGATTCACTCAAGCAAGGAAAAGGGCACAGAGCGTTAAAGCTCATCAAAAGAAGGGCCTAATGAAAGAAACAGAGGCTTGGGTTAATGAGAGCAGCACGGACAGATCGCTGAAATGCTGGAAGACCGTGACTGGTGCAGGGCAAAACTGGGAAAAGTTAAGATGAGAACAGAGACCATGTGGGTCGTGTACCAACGTTCTACACCAGTTCTTCTGGTGTCAAAAAGTAGCAAAATTTTAAATGTTTTCGTTTTTTTCACCAAAAAATGTCCAGGGTGTGGGCAGTAGGAAGCGGGCTGCTGGAGGCCCAACTCCTTTTACCAACATGTGCACCAGAAAACTGGCGCACAGACACCAGAAGATGCAACAAATTTCTTAAAAAGGTGTGTGCGCCTTGTATTAAACTGGTCGCACCTTCAACCCGCAGGGCCTTCACCAAGACAGGGGTGTAAAACACCCCTCCCGAAAAAAACTATGGTCAGGCTTTGCTCACATCAAGTATGCCTCCACTCCAGCAGAAGTCTGCTATTTATGACAGAGCATACATCTTCTCCTGGTCAAACTTACAAAGTGCCTTTGTATTAGGTAGCATAGTATACTATAAAAGAAAAAAAAAAAGGTATGCTGTCACATTTTGCATACATAAGGTCAATGGCGCCTTATGGCTATCAAGATGCAGTTCCCTTCACTACCTGCAAAACTGCAGTCACATGTGACTCACTGCCATGACCTTATCTGTATAAAGGTCATGTGATCATGTGAAAGTGCCATTCCTGGTTGTCACCTGCCTCTTCCAGTTCATCTACATTAGTAACTCCTTCACCTTCCAAACAAGAACATCTAAAACACAATTAAAAGATCCTCAAGTGATGTTGACATATCAACAAATACCCATTGCTGAGGAATGAGAAGGGAACATAACAAGGAATAACCACAACTTTATTACTGTTTAGAGCATAACATTCCTGGCTTGTAAAATAGGAGCACAACACTATAATGATAATGTAATGTCCGAGTTGTATAAAGCAGTATTTCTGAGCCAAGCACTAAATCAACTAAACTGTCTCAATGTACCCCCAAAAGCTATGCTCATACTCTATGCTGCCTAATAAAGTCATGTGCAAAGTGTGGGTACTTCCTAAAGACAAAATACCTACCCTCTAGGGAGGGGTGTATATATATATATATATATATATATATATATATATATATATATATATATATATATATACATACATACACACACACACATATATACATACACACATATATACATACACACACAAAAGGTTGAAAAGCTAAAGGTACTGAAAAAAAAATCCCAATTTTATAGAATGGAGAACTGAAAAGATAAATAAAAAAAAAAAAATATTAATAATAAATATATATATATATATATTATATACACACACACACACACTCTTCATAATATACGTACAACCCGAATTTAAAAAAAGTTTCTTTGTGTCAAATGTTAATAAATGTACATAAAAACACAATATAATGATTTACAAAAGGAGACATTTTACAATTTCAGGAAAAAAATTACTAATTTATAACTTGATGGCAGCACTGCATCTCAAAAAGGTTCGGGCCATTGTGTAGCATCCCCTCTTCTCTTGACAACAGTCTAAACATCTGGGAAGGGAGGAGACCAATTGCTGGAGTTCTGGGAGAGGAATGTTGCCCCTTTCTTGTCTGTTGTAGGATTCTTACTGCTCAGCAGTCCTGGGTCTTCTTTGCTGGATTTTTCCATTTCATGATGCAGCAAATGATTTCTACTGGTGAAAGGTCTGGACTGCAGGTAGGCGAGTTCAGCTCCCGGACTCTTCTTCTGTGAAGCCATGCACTGCTGAGATGGATGTAGTATGTGGTTTAGCATTGTCTTGCTGAAATATACAGCAGTTGTCTGAATGGGAGCAGATGTTGTTATAAACCTCTATATTGTTCAGCATTGATAGTGCCTTTCCAGATGTGTACACTGCCCACACCACAGGCAGTAATACAACTCCATACCATCAGAGATGCAGGCTTTTGATAAGCTGGATGGTCCCTCTCCTCTTGAGCTCGCAGAACACAGTTTCTGTGGTTTTTAAAAATGATTTCAAATTTTGATTCATCTGACCACAGAACAGATTTCCATTGTGCCTCAGCCCTGGGGTCATTTGGTGATTGTTTTAACATATGGCTTCTTTGCATGATACTGTTTTAACTTGCATTTGTGGATTGCACAACAAACTGTGTTCACAGATACTAATTTCTGGAAGTGTTCCTGACCACATGCAGTGATTTTCAGTACAAAATCAGGCCTGTTTTAATGCAGTGCCGTCTCAGGGCCCGTAGATCACAAGCATCTAATAATGACCATCGGCCTTGTCCCTTGTGCACATGGATTTCTCCAGATTCTCTGAATGTGTTGAAGATACATACTCGAGATGGTGGGATATTCAAAGTCTTCACAATTTTACATTGAGGAACAGACACAGTTTTTAGCAGATTGGGGAATCTCTGCTTCTGACAGTTTTCCTCTCTAGCATGCTCTTTTCATACCCAATCATGTGACTAAGCTTCCTTTTACACAGATGATCTGGCAGATTAACGGGAACGAAGCAGCTGCTCCCGATAACTGTCAGATCCTCAGCGGTGAGGAGGGCTGCATTTACATGGGGACAGTACGATCTGCTGCATAGGAACAATGGATTTTGGTGCCGGCAGAACACAGTCACCCAATAAACTAGCATTCTCTCATTTATTAGGTGACTGGTACCTTTTACACAGGCAGATTATTAGGAATGAGCATATATACAAACACTCATCTCTGATAATTTGCCAATCAGTCTGTGTAAAAGGATGTTTAGTTGCAAATTGCTCCTCCAGCTGCTTTTTAGTACCACTTAGGCTACTTTCACACTAGCGTTCGGGTGTCCGCTTATGAGCTCCGTTTGAAGGGGCTCACAAGCGGCCCTGAACGCATCCGTCCAGCCCTAATGCATTCTGAGTGGATGCGGATCCGCTCAGAATGCATCAGTCTGGCAGCGTTCAGCCTCCGCTCCGCTCAGCAGGCGGACACCCGAACGCTGCTTGCAGCGTTCGGGTGTCCGCCTGGCCGTGCGGAGGCGTGCGGATCCGTCCAGACTTACAATGTAAGTCAATGGGGACGGATCCGTTTGAAGATGACACAATATGGCTCAATCTTCAAACGGATCCGTCCCCCATTGACTTTCAATGTAAAAGTCTGGACGGATCCGTTCAGGCTACTTTCACACTTAGAATTTTTTTTACAATATAATGCAGACGGATCCGTTCTGAACGGATCCACCGTCTGCATTATATGAGCGGATCCGTCTCAGACGGATCAGCTCTGAACGCAAGTGTGAAAGTAGCCTTACTATTCCAGCCTTTTCTTGTCAGTCCTAGCTTTTTCTGAGATGTGCTGCTGCCATCAAGTTGTAAACGACTACATATTTTTCATGAAATGTTAAAAGGTCTCACTATCAACATCCGATGATGTTCTATTGTGAATAAAATGTGGGTCTATGAGATTTCCACAGTTTTACTTAGTGCCCCAACTTCTTTTGAATTGGGGTGGGTATATATATATATATGTATGAAGATATATAAAATACACACACAAAGGCTGCAGATACAGTACCTTCTTTCCTCATGCCCACACGGAAGCATTTCTTAAGTCGGCAGTACTGGCACTGGTTACGGTGATGTTGGTCTATTTGACAGTCACGATTTGACCTACAAATTTATATAAAAGAAAGGTAAATGGAGGGAACAATTTACTATGACCTATGTTGTCCTACATATAACACACAGGTACAAAACCATAGTAGGTCCCATGCAATCAACAAGCCAAGCCATGGGAGGAAAATACAGCCGTGCACACATTTCTCATAGCTGTCGAGTGATAAATAAATTACTTTGTGGCTTATTAAAATTTCATAGGCGATGCTTGCATAAACATCTTCCCATTTCACACTGGGTCAGACATGCCCAGCATCTGTGCACAGGAGCAGGCCCACACAAAGCCCTCTGCATTCAAAAGAACTCAATAACCACTTGAAGTGTTATTTCTACAATAACATACTGGGGCCTCATTCAGACAGGCAGATTGCAGCTGTATTTCACTGCCCATATTCCAGATCTAACACATGATGCCCGGCGATTCTACTGGACAAAACCTACAGCACCATAGAACCATGGAAGAATCACCATGTTATATCCAGAAAAAGGACATTTACACACAGTTCCAACCGCTTCTCTGAAAGAGAGAGAGAGAGAGAGCGAGAGCTCTAATATTATATTACCAAACAATTAATTTGTCCATATTTTTCAAAAGATGCCGATTTACAACAATACCAAGTTACTGATAGAGTAGGAGTTTAAAACTACCCATATGCCCGAGATAAAAGTGGGCCGTGAAGCTCAATTTTGTTCAATTGGCCTGCCTATCATTTGAAAAATGAATTCAAACAGTCTTGTGCCATGGCCAACTGCAGACTTCTGCCTGGTGAAAACGTGATCTGCCTGGTTGGAAACTTTTGGCCAAATCTACATGTGTATGGAATGATTGGCCAAATCCAGTCAACTATTTGCCATTTTGAACAAACCTGAACCTGTGGGCAGGTGGCCTTAAACAGGCTTTGAGACATAACTTAGCATTACAGCCAATCAAGTACCTCCTAAATGTATGTCTCAAGGCCTGTTTAAAAAAGGTCGAACATTGGGTTGGTTATAGGATAGCAACCTTCCAAATAGTGGCACCAGAGGCACAAGCTAATTTGCATACATTGTTCCCAGATACACAGAAGAACCAGACACAAACTACATGCAGATGATTTTGCTGTGGATTTGCCACAAATTTTACCCTCGGCAAAAGGGTGAACTCTGCAGTGGATATTCTTAACATACATTGACATCGCTGGTGACCTGGTGCGGGTTTTGAGCATGGAAATCCATTGCGGAAAATCCACAGTACATCTGCTGTGTATGGAGTAGGGCTGCACGATATGGGAATTTTGTGCGATTGCGATTAGGGCCCTAAAAATTGCAATAACGGTATGCAATGCGATATTTTAAAGGGAATTGTGCTAGAGGTCTATTTGCTTGGATTTTCAAGGCAAAAGCACACACAAATTACTGATAATGCAGAAATGTAGTTATGCTTAACTCAAGAACTGAAATGCAGTGTTTTTCAAAATAAAACATATTTTACTAAATTAAATAACATATTTGCATTACCTGCAAAAGTACAAAGTACAAAACTTGCCATTTCCTTAATAGCACTGTACAGAACAGATAAATAAAAAATAAATAAAACATTTGTTCATTAAAATAATGACTTGCCTCCAGCCCCTCCTCCCTCCCCACACTGTAACTGATGTATCGCCGGCCGCACTGTGCAGCATAGCGGCCGGCGATACATCCGTGTCAACCACGTAAAAAGTCAACCATCGCTTTTATAAGGCGCACTGCCATTCCCCCCCCCCCCTCTTTTGGGGGGGGGGGGGGGAGTTTGTCTTATAAAGCGAAAAATATAGTAATATAATTGCAGCATTTTTGGGTCGGCTAATTGGCGATTGCGATTAATTGCGATTGCTTTGGCGATATATTGTGCAGGCCTAGTATGGATGTAACCAAAAGCAGGATATCCAATCTGATATCTCCTTTATTCCCATTTTATGATTTTTTTTCCTTTACTTTTGCATGATGTACACCGACAATCAGTAATATACAAATTTTTTTCCCCCCTTCTCTTCACACCTTATGGACCTGTTGATTGTCAGCATCAGCCTCCCTGACAGGGTTAATCCATTCTTCCACATGGGTAAAGGTAAATAGAGCAGGAGAAGGAAAAAGGGCAGGGTTGTATCTTAAACAAACACTGCAAAGGTCAAGAGGAATAATGCTGCTCCTCACAAAGGAGAATAGTTCTGCTTTATAACACCACGCTTACCCATTTACAACACTGATTAAACTGCCATTTCAGGTGAGTACATAAGGAATAACACTATATCTGCCATTATTGGCTTGTATTCTGCATTTATCACTGGGTCCCTTAGTGTCCATCTCCAATTGTCAGATTCCCCTGACCTGATGGGTGTAGACTAGCTGTGATGTTGCCCACACACAACACACACAGAAATGGTATGTTCTTCTATCTCTCTGTTGTACCCCCTCATAAGCAAAAGCATGGAGGACATTATACAGCAGTAGGGAGAAGTGTAGCTGTGAATCCAGCACTGGGGCGATATAGTAGAAACTGCTGAATTTCTGTCTCTCTCTGATAACTTTTTCACCTCCTCCCCTCTGCATAAACGTCCATAAGCAGCAACTGTAAACTGATCCCTCAGTGAATAGACTCCTGTCTATGGATTTCATCAGTGAATTCAGAGAGATCAGTACAGGAGGTAGGGGAGGAGAAGAGGAGAGTGGTAATTGGAGAAATACTTTTTTCTAAAAAGTTTCATATCTTTGCTTATCTTGATTTATGGGAAGGAATGTACACTTTATTCTTTAAAGGCTATGGACACCTCAAGATACTAGTTGGAACCAAAGCAGAGTTCAGTTTCAAGTTTTAAAGTGGTTTTCTACTTTGCGACTTCCTGAATAACTTAGCTCGGCTCATCGGAGCCCATACATTCTAACACTGTACAGTATTGTTTTGAACAAAGCGACTTCGGATGTAGTATCCCAAGCTCGCTTCGCTCAACACTAGTTATGACCACCCTACAATCCAGCAGTGGTGGCCATGCCTGCACACTATAGGAAAATGCACCGGCCTCTCTAGTGGCCAGGAACATGAAAGCGTGCATAGGCTGTCCCTATTTCCTATACTGTGAAGGCAGGGCCACCGCTGCTGGATTGCAGGGTGGTCGTAACCCCAGGATACAAGCAGTGTATAATGTGATGGAAAAACAAATGAAGCCAGCAAAGGAAGCAATAAGGACAATCACAGTACAATAGCAAGTGGCTTGTAGTAACTTTCTCTACATGATAAATGCCATTTGCTGAAGTGAGACAACCCTTTAATATCAATATCACTGTCCTTTTCAGTTTAACTGCACACCATCTCCCTTTCAGCGGCACTGCAGCTACAACTGCATATCCCATTCAAGTGGCAGGATAAGGATGCATTTACACCAACAGATTATCTGACTGATTTTCTGACCAATAGTTGGTCAGATGGCCGTTTACACACACAGATCTTTTAAACCTCTGCTCTTTCTGAGCTTAAGAACGCCCCCCTGCACAACTATCAGCGACTGACATATAGGGAAGCTGAAAGAAATAACACTTGAAGACAGCAACAGCGTGCAATTTGTATTCCATGATGCATGGCAGTGGGCAGGCTCAAAAAAAAAAAAAAAAGTGTATGCAGCCAGAATCTTCACCTTGCATCTTTTACTTGATACCCACACCCTGTTGGTGTATTGATGGGTATGGAATAAGACGCAATGTGAAGATGCCAGTTTTCGTTTTTTACTTTTCATTTTTGTCTCACTAGGGGACCCCAACTTTTGGTGATCTGACTGCTTTTACAATGCAATACAGTACATGCTGTATTGTACTGCAGTGCAACTGTCAGTTTTAGGCATCCTGCACACGACCGTATCCGTTTTGAAATCTGCAAAATAAGGATGCAGTCCATGTGCATCCCACACTCTTCGCGGGCCAAGTTGTAGAAATGCCTATTCTTGTCCACAAAATGGACAAAAAAAAAACATGTTCTATAATTTGCAGCACAAGTGCAGACAGCACATGGATGGCCTTATGTGTGCTGTCTGCATTTACTGCGGCCCTATAGAAATGAAGGGATTCACAAAAAATGTTTAGAGAAAGGAAAAGACTGCAACATAAAAACATGAAACCTGGTGGTATGGTATTGTTTGGGCCCATTTTGCTGCATCTGGGCCAGGACTGCTTTCTATCATTGATGGGACCATGAACATCCGAGCTGAATCTCGAGAGAATATGGGGCATGCAGAAAGACAATGACCCTAAGCACACAAGTCGTTCTACCAAAGAATGGTTAAAGAAGAATAAATGGGGTGTAAAGTAGAACTGGCTCAGGCTACTTTCACACTACCTTTCCAGTATTGAAATCCGGTACAGGGTCTCAATACAGGAAAAAAAATGCATCAGTTTTGTCCTAATGCATTCTGAATGGAAAGCAATCCGTTCACTATGCATCAGGATGTCTTCTGTTCCGTCCCTTGTACGGTATTGGACCTGACAAAATACTGGATATAGGAGGAGCTAGTTTCACTTTTGATCTTTGAAAAAAATTAAATAAAGGATCAGTGATTCCGGATGATACGGATCTGGTATATCACCCAATCTGTCTAACGGATCCGGAAAAAAAGCTATCCATTTCTATACGGCTTGCAGGAACTGCCTGCCGGATTCTAACACTAATGTGAAAGTACCCTAAATTGCCTATAGCAACCAATAAAATTCCTCCTTTCATTTTCCAAAGGAGCTGTCAAAAATGAAAGGAGGATTCTGACTGGTTGCTATGGGCAACTGAGCCAGTTCTACTTTACACCAGTTTGCAAAAGTTTTGCAATGGCCAAGTCAAAGTGTTGAACTTAATCCAATTGAAATGTTGTGGAGGGACCTGAAGTGAGCAGTTTATGGGAGGAAACCCACCAACATAACAGAGGTGAAGCTGTGTTATACTGAGGAATGGGCTAAAATTCCTCCAAGCCAATGTACAGGACTAATCAATAATTACCGTAAACATTTAATTGCAGTTATTTCTGCACATGGGGGGGGGGGGGTCACACCAGATGCTGAAAGCAAAGGTTCACATACTTTTGACCCAAGGTCGCAATAACGTCTGTACAAGTGTCATAGACGCCTTTTCAGGCTATTTTACTCTAAAGCCTTCCAATACACCTTAGGCCCCTTTTAGACTTGTCTGACTGAGCACTCGCAGCTAGGCAGGCGTCCTGACCTACCAGCAATGATGGGGTTGCATAGCAATATATTGATTTATAATGCCATGTAACCCTTACAGTTCTGGAATGTATTAGATGACACTGACATAAGGATGTCAGTGTTATCCAATACATTCCAGAACTGTAAGGGTTACTTACCCCTTTAGTCCTGGGAGGTCAGGCTGGGTGCCCCTCTGCCAGCTCGTCTGAAAACTTTTCCCTGCCATTTATCAGCGCAGGGAGCGCTGTGAACGGCACAGGCAGCACAGTGTGCCTGAAATATCCAATAACAAAGCTCCATACAGCAAGAAGCTTTGTTATTGGTTGGTTAGGGTAGGCTGCAAGAGCCATATAGTGTCCTGCAGCAGGGGTGGGGGGGGTCTGTAAGAAGGAGGGGCTAGCTCCCGAGAGTTGTTGTAGTAAGGGCAGCGCCCGAGGATCCCAGCAAACATGATGGCAGTGGAGCTGGGACCCGCACCTATCTCTA
The DNA here is from genome assembly GCF_014858855.1 of Bufo gargarizans. Lineage (NCBI taxonomy): Eukaryota > Metazoa > Chordata > Amphibia > Anura > Bufonidae > Bufo > Bufo gargarizans. The sequence continues at coordinate 379,489,059 of NC_058080.1, read as the reverse complement.
AAACTAAGCCAAACACAAAAGCTGGCTGTTCCAGGTCCTGCCACCACAAAGACTTCCTATTGGCTCGCCCAAAATAGGCAAGTGAAGCGCACGGCTATTTTCGGAATCCCCATAGAAATGAATGGGAGTGCACCGCGCTTGTGGGACCATCTCCCCCAATCATTTTTATGGGGCCGTCAGAAAAAGCCGAGCCACTCTGCTATTTTTGGTGGTCCCACAGAAATGAATGGAGGGCAGCTGTGCTTGTGCGGTGGGCCCTCCTAGACTTTCCCGGCCCTGTTTATAAAGGTGGGTCCCAGACCTATCAGACAATGGCGAAAAGCTACAATTATCTGAGATGACAACCCCTTTAAATTACAGTGATCCAGATACCATGAGAAAAACATTAAGGAGATTTAACAAAACTTGTAGAAAAGCAAAGGTGTAGTCACACGGTTGTGTCTGTTTTGTGGACGGCAAAACATGGACAATGGCTGTGTGCATACTGCATTGCGTTTTGGACCCATTGACTTCAAGGGGTCCGTGATCCACATGTTACAGCCAAAAATAGGACATGTTCTATCCGTGTGCTTCTGGGTCCATGCAGCTGTACCACAAAACATAAGGCATGTCCTATCTTTGACTGCTACATGCAGATCACGGACCCATCGAAGTCAACGGGTCCGCACTATAATGCGTGGTGCACACGGCCGGTGTCCGTGTTTTGCAGATCTGCGGTTTGCAGTCTGCAAAACGGACACAGCCATGGGAATACACCCCAATACAGTATCAACTAAGTAGATCGGATTTTCAAAATCTCATCTACATGTTGCTGAAATTTTCCAAGCAGTAATTGACCTGCGTTGTGGACTCTGAAATCCGTAGCATGTCAATTGTTTGTGCAGATTTTAAGTGCAGATCTAGGGCAAGTAACACGTGCGGAATTTGGTGTGGAAATGCAGCAAAATGTGGGTACCATAACTGTCCATAGCAACCAATTAGACTGCAGATCTCAATGAATGCTCCATATTCCATATATATCACCAGTTTTGACAAGTGTATGTACACACGTGGCAGCTACAGTATGCTTCCGTCACAGAATAAATAAATTCTGCGGTGTGTTACAGTACCAGCAAAGTGGATGAGATTTTACCTGCACTTGCAGTAGCGGAGTCTTTTTACATGGGGCATCACAGTCTGTTACACGGCCCTATGCAAACTGAATGGGGGACTAACCATTTTTTACTACGATATTTTCTCCCGCCATACAGTTAGCAGCACATTGCATGTTTCCGCTGGGCTATGCACTGCTGACAAAAGATAAGGCTTAGGCTACTTTCACACTTGCGGCAGTGTGATCCGGCGGGCGTTCAGGCATGTCTTCAGTTTTTTTCGCCGGAGAAAAAACCGTAGCATGCTACGGTTTTCTCTTTTGCCTGATCAGTCAAAACGACTGAACTGAAGACATTCTGATGCAAACTGAACGGATTACTCTCCATTCAGAATGCATGGGGATATGCCTGATCAGTTCTTTTCCGGTATAGAGCCCCTGTAACGGAACTCTATGCCGGAAAAGAAAAACGCTAGTGTGAAAGTACCCTAAGTCCAGCGTAAAATGTCCAGTCAGGATTGTCAGAGGATCGGTGGTCCTTCTACATGGGCCAATGATCAATTCCTTTCGGCTCAACATCACCCCATAATGCTGATATATAACTAACCACATAAGTAGGTTTGAAGAAGTTCTCCAGGACTTCTACCAAACACCAGTTTTGTAGATGCCTGCTGGACTCCACCGACTGTAATGGGTCCAACAGGTTTCCGTCAGCACTGTTGAAGGAATCTGCAACAGGGGCACTAACGGAGCCACCAAAACAGGAATCAACATATCAAACTGTAACCAGCATCAGTCCCATTGCCTTGCTGAAAACTTTGGGTGTACAGGACAACTTGCAGGTTCCACACACAGCACTGCAGATGCCCGCTGGTCACCTCTTTAGCAGCTGGTTTAAATTTTAGCAATGTACTGTGGGGGAAGGGGGTCTGAACACAGGTCAGGAACAGCTGCATCATTTCTAAGTGACAGAATTAGAAGCGTCATGGGAATTATGTACAGCATAATCTTGTGCCACTTTGCTGTTTATACTCTCCCCTATAAAACCACATAAAATTCTAATATTTGTAAATTATTGCTAAAAGTTGCTCTGCTGACACCACAATGGGCTGCTTGTCATATGACGAGCATGTGAACATACAGCAGTAAAAGCGCTCACTTTTTGTATCTTCCCTCTCTGCAAAGGAAGCTGGAGGACATTGCCCCTGTAGGGCATTTCCAGGAAGCAATTTTTAACCAAATGATTAACAGGTACCGGCCCATAAAAACAGTTCATATTCAGTGCATTTTTTTGGGCATGTAAAATAAAGCCAGAAAATTCAAGCTTTTTTATTTTATTTTTAGTTGTTACACATTTTACGTTTTTGCCACACCTTTTTGCTTCCTATAAGGCTGCCTGCACACGATGTGGATTACGTGTGGGAAAGTCGCAGTGTAATACAGTACCAGTAAAGTGAATGTGATCAGACAAATCTCATGTACACTCTGCTTTTTTTCTTAGGTGCAGGAATTGACCTGCTGTGAGGATTTTGAAATCTGGAGTGTGTCTATAATTGTTGCATTTTTCTTGCGCAGATCTTACGCTTTTCAAAAGGAAGGGTGAGGCCTGCAACAAAACCGCAGCAGATACACACCAAAAACTGCATAAAAAAACACCACACCAAAAATACAATAAAGGCTACATGCACACCACCGTATGTGATTTGTGTGCATGAGGCCAAATAGTGTGGATTTCTGCGTGTTTTTTTTGTGTAGTTTTCTTGTGCATTTTCAGCACATAAATCTGCTCTGTCTGCAGTCACCCTAAGGCAACGTCTACACAACGATATTTGTCGTGCGACAGAAAGGGCACAACTACACTGCAACATTTGTAGCGCAACATTTTGTTGCACCAATGTCGCGCGACAATTTTTATAATGGCAGTCTATGGTGTCGCACTGCAACATTCAACATGCTGCGACTGCGAATGGATTTTCTGCGACTGTTGCGTCGCAGCATGTTGCAGTGCGATACCATAGACTGACATTATAAAAATTGTCGCGCGACATTGGTGCAACAAAATGTTGTGCGACAAATGTCGTTGTGTAGACCTAGCCTAAAAAGGTCTAAGATAACACTACACCCAGAGCATGAGAAATCAGGTAACATCTGACTGAAGCAGTTTTTGCTAAATAAATAAAAAAAATACTGACAAAAAAAGCTGCATTTTTCAATAAAAAGTATGAAGGCACCACTACAGCTGTCAAATGTATTCAAACTATTCACACACAGGAGCTATCGAGACAAATCTGAGATAAAAAAAGATAAAAGAAAATTGCTTCTCAATGGCCCACGGCTGGCTGTTCAGAAGCAATGACCTGATGCATACCTTCACCATAACATTGGTGCCATTCACTGGCCTCTGATCACATGCTGTTCATGCGCAGGTGGCCTCTGCAGTCATATAAAGGTGAATGAGATGTCATAACTTCTGGACGATGAGGACCACAGTGGTAGGCCTTTTCAAAATGCGAGGGAATAGCTTATTTCACAATTTTGTAAGGCTTCCTGGTTATAGCCTTTTTTAGTATGGTGACCAACTACTTTAAATTTTCAGTGAGAAATACTGTAAAGGGAATCAGTCACCTAATTTTATTCTATGTAACCCGTGGCAATGCTATGTAGTACTGCCTAGCACAATCAAAACCATAACTTTCCTGAACTTCAGAAAAAGTTTTATTGGTATGCTAATAAGGCCTCAAAGTGACCAGCGGGATGAGGATGACAGTTCCAGAAGCCCCATCCCGCCCCCTTTAATCAACCCAGTACCTACTCTTGTACCATCCAGTCTGCCCCCTCCTCAGTGATGTCACGATCATCATACAACTCCGTCCACCTGGACAGCATGCTCCTCAGCGAAATCCTGTGCAAGCGCAGAACTGGAAGCTGTCTGCGGTTGCAAACGGACTTCCCTGCAGTGGGAATCGGCCTCACTTTACTTAAGATGCATGCGCCAAGCCACAGGACACACTGACCAGGAGGGCGTAACATTGAAGAGGGAGGGGGCAGAGGGGATGACGCAAGGGGAGGTACTGGGATCAAGTGAGGAGTCGGGCTTCTGGAACAGTTATTCACGTCCTGCAAGGCACCTTGAAGCCACATGAACATACCAAACTGTTTTCTGGAGTTCAGGAATAGGGGCAATCAAAGGTATGGTTTTGATTACCGTATGTTAGGCAGCACTACACAACATAGAGTAAAATCAGAGATTAAATAAATAAACTTTACTTACCTCCCCTGCTCTGACAGTCACGCTACCTTGTCTTCTTTGGTCGGCAATGCACTGTTACCAGATTTCATGCACAACAAGGTCATAGTGCGCACACTACATCCTGATGCTGTACGAGGTCAGGACAGCGCAGCCCCAGGGAGGGTGCGTACCAGCAGCACTTCACTCCCTCCTTATGCATAATGGAGGCGCTAGCTAGTATTCGTTTTATAAGACACACTGTCATTTTTCCCCCCACTTTGGGGGAGAGCGTTTTAGACAGCAAGTCTCTAACAAACCGCTCCCACTACTATCAATAAGCTAAATCAATGTATATGTCACATTGTACATGAAGTACAGGCCAGATGTTTTAGAAGAGAAGTTAGACTTTGTTCACATTTGGGTCAAAAATATGTGACAACAGAGCAGCATATTGCTCTATTTTGTTTGGTAAAATGCCAGACTCCCAAAAAGAAATACGGGGACCCCATTAAAGCCATTGGGGACAAATGGGGCAGAAAAAACAAAACAAGATTGGTGTGGAGTGAACTCAGGCTTATAACAAATCTATTTATCATCCTGCTCACCTCCTCCTATTCTATACTATGAGGCCTGCAGAAGGCGCCACATTTTCATGGTGACAGGTGCCCTTTACTGGAAATGCAGCTGGTCACATTCAAGAGTGAATGGGATGAGCTACAGCATCAGTACTGCTGTTTTTTAAAGCTCTAACTGGCAGACCCCACACTGATGAAATGCTGATGGTGGCAGGATCCCAGAGGTCAGACCCCCACTGATCAAATGCTGATGGTGGCAGGATCCCGGAGGTCAGACCCCCACTGATCAAATGCTGATGGTGGCAGGATCCCGGAGGTCAGACCCCCACTGATCAAATGCTGATGGTGGCAGGATCCCGGAGGTCAGACCCCCACTGATCAAATGCTGATGGTGGCAGGATCCCGGAGGTCAGACCCCCACTGATCAAATGCTGATGATGGCAGGATCCCGGAGGTCAGACCCCCACTGATCAAATGCTGATGGTGGCAGGATCCCGGAGGTCAGACCCCCACTGATCAAATGCTGATGGTGGCAGGATCCCAGAGGTCAGACCCCCACTGATCAAATGCTGATGGTGACCGGACAGTCATTCTCCACAATTTCCAGATAAAGGGGCATATCATTTCATTAGGGCTCATGCACACGAATTTTGCGGTCCGCAAAAAACATGGACAATGTCCATGTGCATTCCGTATTCTGCGGAACGGAACAGCTGGCCCCTAATAGAACAGTCCTATCCTTGTCTGTAATAGGACATGTTCTATTTTTTGCGGAACGGACATATGGAAATGGAATGCACACTGAGTAACTTCAGTTTTTTTGCGGACCCGTTGAAATGAATGGTTTCACATGAGGTTCGCAAAAAATAAATAAAATTAAAAAGACGGAATTGACACGGAAAGGAAATACAGTTCTGTGCATGAGCCCTTACTGGTAGCTGGATAAGCGAGTGCCAGACACCTCTATAATCCAACTTTCAGATTTAAACAAACCCTCATAGAAATGATGCAGCGAAAAAAATCCCATAAAAATTGTCAACAAATATCTTATATGCGCAAATTGTGGATCCGCAAAACACAGAATCCGCCCGTGTGCCTTCTGCAATTTGCAGAACGGAACAGAAGGCTCATTGTAGAAAGGCCTATTCTTGTCCGTAAAACGGACAAGAATAAGACATGTTATATTTTTTTGCTGTGCCACGGAACGGCGCAACAGATGCGGACCAGATCAACGGTCGTGCACGAGGCCTAATTAAGATGCATGTCTGGAACTTTTATAAACATTTTTAAAACGGTAAAACTTGGCACAAGTGTTGAGCGAACTTGTGTTTTAAGTTCGGCGTCTAAAGTTCGGGTTTGGGTTATCGAAGAATCGCGTTATGGATTCTAAATTCCATTATGGTCCGTGGTAGCGGAAATCAATAACGCGAATCTTCGATAACCCGAACTTTAGACTCTGAACTTAAAACACAAGTTCGCTCAACACTACTTGGCACAAGTCTTTCACGTGTATCGGAGTTTCTTGACACGACAGCAGGGGGTAAAAAGGATTGGACATGTTGTATTTGAACATACCCAAACCTATGTTCTCACAGGAGGGAGTGCCTCATACTGAAGAGTGGAATACCAACACATGACAACCAAACATGTCAAAATGACCCTCTCATGGCATAACGCTGGCACCATTTAATGCTATTAGACTATGGTGTGAAGACAGCCTAAATAAACACAGGCTTTGCCAAAGGCCATGGTTCCAGGATCTAGCCGAGAGGATTGAATTTCTAGGCTGGATATTAAAGGGGTTGCTCAAATATATTTTTTTTATGGGGGGGCAAACCTGCAAAGGGAAGCATACTTACCTGCCTCCCACTGCCAAAAGACATAACAGGGGGTAGGTCATCGCTTTGGCGAGTTTTCACACGAGCGAGTTCATTGTGGGAATCACGTTCCGTGTGCGAGTGTCATGATTTATAATGCTATGTGCCTCTGCTTGACCTTATTTCTACAGAATCGTACTGACAGCTTTATGTCACTATGATTCTGTGGAAAAAAGGCCAAGCAAGCAGAGACACATAGCATTATAAATCATGATAATGCCGTGCGCTCCTGCAAGTCCAGAGCAGAGGATCACACTCACACATGGAGCGTGATTCCCGCAATGGACTCGCTCGTGTGAAACAGCCCTAAGGCTACTTTCACACTTGCGTTTTGGCTTTCAGTTTGTGAGATCCGTTTTGGACCGATTGTGAGAGCCCTGAACGGATTAGTTTTGCCCTAATGCATTCTGAATGGAAAAGGATCCGCTCAGAATGCATCAGTTTGCCTCCGATCAGTCTCCATTCTGCTCTGGAGGCGGACACCAAAACGCTGCCTGCAGCGCTTTACTGTCCGCTTGACGAAACTAAGCCAAATAGAAAACAGATCCGTCTCCCATTGACTTTCAATTGTGTTCAAGATGGATCCGTCTTGGCTATGTTACAGATAATACAAACGGATCCGTTCATTATGGATGCAGACGGTTGTATTATTGTAAAGGTCCCGCCCAAAACGCGAGAGTGAAAGTAGCCTAAGGCAGCGGCGGCTGGGAAGCGAAGGAGCCTGGACCCAGCAGCGGAGAGCGGGTAAAAATGCTTCCCTTCGAAATGTCCAGCCAGGCTGGGTGTCTGCCCACCCCCAAAAAAGGTGAACAACCCCTTTAAACTATTATATTAGATTAAAGGGTTTTTGCAGAGAGCAAGATAAAACCTGATTCATCATTATCAGCTTATTTATAGGTCTTGCCACTTCTCACCCTATAGATGAAATAAGGTACTGGCACTGGACACATCCCAGCACCAGAACCAATATACCTGCAGCGGGCACGTAACAAGGATGGTTGTGGTGGCGGCAGAGATCTCATTCTACAGCGGGATACATGCCAACATATAGCCACTCTTCTGTAATACTTAGACCGCTTTCACACAGTCAGTGTTTGTGAGCCAAAACCAGTAGATAATACACAGAGATAAGGTATAAGGGAAAGATCTGCACCTGGTCTGGGTCTTTGACCCGCACCTGGATTTGGCTCACAATCACTGATCAAACACTGATGTGTGAAAGCGACCTGTCACATTACACAGTTTCATAGGTTCAGGAACCGCTGACACTCCAGCTGTTGTGAAACTACAACTCCCAGCATGCTTCATTCACTGCTATGGGAGTTCTGAGGACAGCTGAGCAAGTGTGCATGCTGGGAGCTGTAGTGCCCCTGTTCTAGTGTACCGCATATAGTGAGGATCACAACACACAGGTTGACAACTGTGACCCTTCCCTAGATGTCTACACATCACACCCTTTGTATGCTACTTACTCTGGATACATATGGCTGTGTATTTTACGGAGATTATCCATGCGGATCCTTGCACCAACATCTGCATGTGTTCCTTACGGATTTTAACATTAAATCTGCTCTGAAAACCCGCACAAACAATTGACGAGCTGGAGATTCCAAAATGTGAGACTTTGAAAAACGTATCTACTTAGCTGCTACTGTATTAGGGTACATTCACACGACCATATGTACTTTGGGGTACGCAGATGACGGACTACAAAGAGTCCACGAACCATATTTTGCTGCCAACTATAGAACTAGTTATGTATTTTGCAGAACTGATATGCAGAAAGCACATGGATGTCTTTTAGCATCCATATGTCAGTTCCGCAAAAAAGATAGAACATGTCCTATTCTTGTCCACAGATGTGGACCACTGCTCCATCGAAGTCAATGGGTCTGCAAAAAAAGAAAAACTGAGCGTATGTTTTTTTGTGGACCTCAAAATACAATGACATCCGTGTTGCATCCATTATTTGGCGGATCCACTCTAACAATGCCTGTCCTTGTCCGCGAAATGGACAAGAACATGACATGTTCTATCTCTTTTGCGGAGCGGACACGGAGAGCACACAGTCATTTCAGTTTTTGTTGTTTTTACAGTGAATGGTTCTGCATATGGACCTGTAAAAAAACGGAATGGAAACCAAAGACGTTCATATGCAGGAGCCCTTGTGCTCGCCATATGCCCTACAGCAGAGAAACAACCTAGCACAGAGGTACTTACCTGCAGGTGTAACTAAGATTTCGGCGGATACTCCTTTTGAAGAAGCTCTTGCACCCCTCGCAGGTGAAGACGCCATAGTGCTTGCCGCTAGATTTGTCACCACACACCACACAGTCCACCTGGATGCCAGGGCGCTCCTCATCACCTTGCTCTGGGTCACTCATACCCCCCGGCGGCGAGGCCTCATCCTCCTCTGAGTTTCTGGGGTACCCCTTCCCCATCCCATTAGTGTCACCGTTGGGGTCTCCCCAGCCCCCAGACACCATGGCCATAACAGCACCAGAATCAAGGAAAGTTAGGAAAGGAGCAGAAGAGAAATCCGGGTAATGCTTCTAGCCAGGTCTGGGCATTATGTAGAAAATGCCAGGCTGCCAGCACTTGTGCCCTTCTCCTTTGGGACTGTCTGGGACACAGGAACAGGACAGACCGGTTGTGTAGGACCGAACAGAATGAAATGCCCTGAGGGGCGGTGAGGGCAATGACAGAGCAGCTGCTATGGCGACTCTGTAAAGGTGAAACCAACGGCGGCGAGGAAGTTTAGTGTGGGCGGCAGTGTGTGCGGAGCGTCCTGTGTGCAGCCAGGCTGTGTGCCCCGGATGTGCCGGACTGTGCAGCGGACGAGACTGGCGTGGTGTAGACAGATGGATGCGCGCCCTCTGAGGCAGTGACGCCTGCCACCCGATAGAGGAGTGTGTGAGGCCCCCTGCGGGGTGCAGTTACCCAGCAAAGCCCCCTTCCGTTCGCCCCATGCCCAGTGCCCGGTCCGGAGTGCGGCCGATGGGAGCGGGGAGGGCGGGCAGTTGGGGCCCCTCCTACCATGTGACACCCGGGAGGAGGGTCCTGGACAGAGGAGGGATTCTGCGGCCGGAGGTGGGGGCGGAGGGGAAGCAGGAATTACCTCACAGGACAGGTGCCTGCGCGCGCCGGGACTTCGCCTCACACTCAAGTCGTGGTTCCCTCATAGGTCTCAATCTGTCTCTAGTTCTGGGTAGTGGCGGGCACAACGTGTGAGGGGCAGTTATACCAGAGGGCATGGCATAAGACCGAGGTGAACAGGGGCGTAGATATAGGAGGTGGAGAGGGCTAGCACCCGGCCATGATGCCTGAGGGAGACCAAAGTCCACTCTGCGGTGTAAGAAGACACGAGTGGTGGAAATGGGACTTGATAATGTCGTTTCTGAACTGACAACATAGTGCAGGTCCATCCCCTGAGGGAACATGTTCTAGTCTAATGGCCGCTCTTGGTTTCAGTGGTGTGCCAACCAGGGGGCATACTAAAAGGAATGACAGAGTGGAATGCCCATTGAGAATAATGGAAATGTAATATTTGAATTAGACACAAAACCATTTGACATATCTAATAATTATTTAGCAGGCTTACTCTCCAAATTCAGTGGGATTATTTAATGTTCAGATTAAGTGGAATTATCACTATTTCCTGCAGAATGACACAATGGAATGCCCATAGACTATAATGGGAAGTAAAATATGAGCTTATTTGCAGGTAAATCTGTGTTATGTAGGAAATTAACCTTTACCGCAAGTGTTCCCTGAGTACAGTCGTGGCCAAAAGTTTTGAGAATTACATAAATATTGGAAATTTGAAAAAGTTGCTGCTTAAGTTTTTATAATAGCAATTTGCTTAAACTCCAGAATGTTATGAAGAGTGGTCAGATGAATTGCATAGTCCTTCTTTGGCATGAAAATTAACTTAATCCCCAAAAAACCTTTCCACTGCATTTCATTGCTGTCATTAAAGGACCTGCTGAGATCATTTCATTAATCGTCTTGTTAATGTTGACGAGCACAAGGCTGGAGATCATTATGTCAGGCTAATTGGGTTAAAATGGCAGACTTGACCTGTTAAAAGGAGGGTGATGCTTGAAATCATTGTTCTTCCATTGTTAACCATGGTGACCTGCAAAGAAACGCGTGCAGTCATCATTGCGTTGCATAAAAATGGCTTCACAGGCAAGGATATTGTGGCTACTAAGATTGCACCTCAATCAACAATTTATACGATCATCAAGAACTTCAAGGAAAGAGGTTCAATTCTTGTTAAGAAGGCTTCAGGGTAGGGGTGGGCGATATAGGCGATATGCGATATTAATTTGGGCCACGATATGGATTTTCGCCTATATCGCCGTACTGCAATATCACCACCTGAATCATTACCTTTAGCTTCTTTTGGACTCCGCAATACCGCTGTAGTACTGGCCAGGGCCGGCGTGCGCACAGCGTCAGGCCGCTGAGCTGACGCTGTGTGTGACGTCAGTGAGCTCCCGCCAGTGCTGGAAGAAGACGCCACACCGCGGACTCCATTAACCAGCCGCTGCCGAGCCGTGCGCGCACCCTGGCCTGCAGGAAAGGTAAGTGTTATCACAGCTGCTGTCGCTCTTGTAGGGGGGCTGTCTGGGACTCTGTCGACTGCGGAGGATCGGAGGGGGCACTCTGTCGACTGCGGAGGATCGGAGGGGGCACTCTGTCGACTGCGGAGGATCGGGGTGGGGGGGGGTGGTTGGTTAGAGAAAACTGATAAGGAAAGGATGGCCATGGATGGGGGCTGATGCCTCAGAAGTGAATGATAATCTTCTGCTGATGGCCTGAGAGTCTAAGACCATGATGGCATGATGCTCTCTGAATGTATAGCAGCCGCAGGGGAGGAGAGTGAGACGCATGAAGTCCGATGATGTGATGGCAAATCCAAATGCCACATTATCTGATTCTGGCACTGGGCCACTGGCTCACACTGCTGGGGGACACATGTCTGATCTGATGGCCACATTATGTGATGGCACTGGCTCACACTGCTGGGGGACACATGTCTGATATGATGGCCACATTATCTGATGGCACTGGCTCACACTGCTGGGGGACACATGTCTGATCTGATGGCCACATTATCTGATGGCACTGGCTCACTGCTGCTGGCGGACACATCTCTGATGGCAAATGCCACATGGGGTTGAGATCGAGTCTGATTGGCACTGCCACTGACTCACTTCTGGGGGACAGGACACAAGTCTGATGATGGCAAAATGCAAATGCCACATGGGGCTGATCTGATGGCACTGGCTCAAATGCTGGGGGGGCCATGTCTGATGTGTCCCCCAGTGCGCCAGTGCCATCAGATCCTCCCCATGGCATTTGCAGTCATCAGACATGTGTCCCCCAGCAGTGAGCCAGTGCCATCAGATTAGCCCCATGTGGCATTTGCCATCAGACATGTGTCCCCCAGCAGTGAGCCAGTGCCATCAGATTAGCCCCATCATGTGGCATTTGCCATCAGACATGTGTCCCCCAGCAGTGAGCCAGTGCCATCAGATTAGCCCCATGTGGCATTTGCCATCAGACATGTGTCCCCCAGCAGTGAGCCAGTGCCATCAGATTAGCCCCATGGCATTTGCACAGTCATCACACAGTCTGATAGAAGATGATGGCACTGGCTCTGGGGGACATGTCTGATGATGGCAATTGGCTAATGCCATGGGTCTACTCTGTCTGACGCTGACTGACAGCAAATGGCCGCTGAATCTGATCGCTGATGATTTGCTAGCTATACAATGAATTGAATACCACATAAAAATATTGTTTTTAAAAAGCAATTAGCGATACGTTAGTAATAGTTTAAGAGATGGTTTGTCTTATTAGAGACGAGTACTCGATTCGATTGCTAAAATAATAGTTTCCTGCAGGTGCCCTATATGTCATCAAGATCAACTTCATGGAGGAGCTTACAGCATGTGGGGAGGAGGAGCCGGAGGTGCTCATAAAGAAGACCGGTGCAACATCTGTCATATGGACCTGGTTTGGGTTTAAGGAGTCGGATGTGGAGCAGAAAAATATAATCTGCAAAATATGCCGGGCGACAATAATTACGAAGAGAGGGAATACAACCAATTTGTTTCATCACCTCAAAATGAAGCACGTTTTGGAATACCAAGATAGCCAAAAACTGCGCCCTCCTCCACAAACGGCCAGTCAGTCTATTGGAAAGAAAAAAGGTGGCCCTGCAGGGCCTGCCCACCAGCAGACCGATATTGTGAAAGCATTTTCTAAAGGCACTCCGTATGACAAAAAAAATCGGCGGTGGATTGATATTACAAATGCCATTACCCTGTACCTGTGTAAGGACATAGTGCCGTTTCTTACAGTGGAGAAAAGCGGCTTTCAGAACATGATTAAGACACTTGATCCACGTTACGAGGTACCTAGCCGCAAATACTTTAGCCAAACTGAAGTGCCCAAACTGTATGACAAAGTCCGCGAGCAAGTAAAGAACGAACTCCGGAGCATAAAATACTATGCAACTACTACGGACTTGTGGTCAAGTCGCACAATGGAGCCTTACATTAGTCTCACAATCCACTTCATCAATGACGAGTGGAAGTTGTGCAGCAGATGCCTACAGACATCTTATTTTCCCGAGGATCATACAGGTGAACTGATATCTCAGGGATTGAAGGAAGCGCTCGAGTCATGGGGACTTAAAGAAGAGTTACAAGTCTGCATAACCACCGACAATGGCGCAAATATTGTGAAAGCAGTGGAAATTAACGGCTGGACAAGACTGCAGTGCTTTGGTCACAGGCTCCACCTCGCCATAGGTAGGTAGACGACCTGTATCTTTTAGTCCTAGACTAGTTACATTATGCAGGGGTTGATGTGCTGCTAACGATATACAATTTTGTCCTTAGAGAGAAGTGTGAGAGACGCCCGTGTTGAACATGCCATTGGCAAATGTAAGAAAATAGTGAGTGCCTTTTCTTACGCTTGGAAAAGGAAGAGAGAAATGGCTAATGCCCAGGCTGAGCTAAACCTGCCTCCTCACCGCCTCATCACTGAAACACCAACAAGATGGGGGTCTCGACAACAGATGATTCAGCGGCTGCTCGAACAAGAGAAGGCCATATCACAGGTCCTGAAAGCAGACCGGAAAACCAGGCACCTGGTACCAACTTGGCAGGACATTGATGTGTTGGAATCTATGAACAAGACCCTCAGTCCCCTGTTGGAGTTTACAGATGCTCTGTCTGGAGAAGAGTATGTGAGTGTGTCGACTGTCAAACCTGTGCTTCACCTTCTAAACAACACAGTTCTTCCTCTAGCTGATGATGACATTGACACAGAACTGACGAAGGACATGAAGACAGCCATCCTCAAGTATTTAAATGAGAAGTACTCGGACGTTGCAACTGATGACCTCCTGGATATGGCCTCCTTGGTCGACCCACGCTTCAGATCATCATATATAGCAGATGACCGAAGAGAGTTCATCTTTACAAAGGCAGCAGCAGAAATTCAGGCACTGCTAGAGAATCAAGCTGTGTCTGCCACAGAGTCACCACCATCACACACAAGCACAGGAGCTGATGGAGAAGCCCAGAAAGAACCCAAGAGGAGTAAACGAAGTCTGGGCAGCTTTTTAAAAAATGCATCTGCTCAGCCTGGCCCAGCCGCCCTCACCGACAGAGAAGCGATTAAAATTGAGCTTAAGAGTTACCTGCAGGCACTGGATGTAGAAGGAGAAGCTGACCCACTGGAGTGGTGGAGGTTGCACCAGGCTAATTTTCCCAGGGTGGCAAGCCTAGCCAAGAAATATCTTTGCATTCCTGCCACAAGTGCCCCTTCAGAAAGGGCATTCAGCACCAGTGGCAATATAGTAACATGCCACCGATCTGCACTGAAGCCCGAGACTGTGGACAAACTTGTGTTCCTGGCGAAAAACCTTGGCTGAAGTGCATTTTACTGCATTATGTAATTGACAGGACCCCTCAGGAGGCGTGCAACGCTATACTCCTTCATTTATTATCTCCTTGATGACTCCAGAGGACCTGAGCGTTACGCACCCGAGGCCACTGAATAGTTTTATTGAGAGATTCTACTTTATTGATATATCCTTTAAAATCACTAGTGTTAGACAAGGAAGTGGAACTCAAAAATGTGATAAAAAAATTACTCAGGGAGTTTAGTTTATAGGGAAGGGACGTGGCCTCCCTCAGTAATTTTAATCACATTTTTTAGTTCCTTGTCTAACACGAAGTGATTTTAAAAGGATATCAATAAAGTAGAATTTTAATAAAACTATTCAGTGAGTGTGCGAAGGTAACGCTCGCTCAGGTCCTCTGGACCAATAAGGAGATATTAAATGTAACGGCACGCAAGGCTGATGTTCAGTCGCACTCGCACTACATTTTGATTTGCAAGTTTGCAATTTGTTATATATTTAAAGGGAACCTGTACTGTCCTGTCCTGTCATCACCTTTATGCTGACCTCACTGACACAGCGCAGCATAAAATAATGACAAAAATGCTGATTTCAGCAGTGTGTCACTCATCAGCTAAAAGTAAGTGGTTGCTGAGAACCAGCGTCATAAACATTGCAGCTCAGGCCTCGAAAATAGTCAAATCTACCTGAGAAGAGTCCTGGGACGGTTATTCATATTCTCCTTCTCCTGCTCTCCACCATCAGCTGATGATTGGCAGTTCTCTCCTAGAAAGAAAGGGAGCTAGGCAGAAGCCTGTCATTCATCAGCAGGGGGGCAGGGAGAGCAGGAATTCATGAATAACCAGGACTCTTCTCAGGTGGCCGGGACTCTCTTCCAGGCCCAGTCTGTAATGAGTGTGATGTTGGTTCTCGGGCAACCACTTACTTTTAAACTACACAGACTGATGAAATCAACTCACCTGTCCTTACTTTATGCTGCCCAGACTAACAGCAGCACAAAGTTGATGACACTTGTCAAGTTCCCTTTAACTGTTTACCGTAAAGAAACCTGTTGAACTTGAAGGCTTTTTCGTTCAAATATGTGCAGCTTTTTATTTTTGTGCAATATAAGTAAGGGCTCGTTCGTTCACACATCACTGTTTCTCCTTTCCGTTCTCCAGCTCCGTTAAGGAGCAGGAGAACTGAAAGGACGGATTCTGCAGTTAACTGATCACTAACTGAGCGTAACAGAGCCTAAAGACCCCATAGACTATAATGGGGTCCGTTCAGTGTCCGCTAAGAACATGATTATTTTTTTTTTTTTGCGGAGACGAAAGTGCACTACTTTTGTCTCCGCTCAAAAATCATGTTCTGAGCGGACACAGAACGGACCCCATTATAGTCTATGGGGTCTTTAGGCTCTGTTACGCTCAGTTAGTGGTCAGTTATGTGCCGAATCCGTCCTTTCCGTTCTCCTGCTCCTCAACCGAGCCAAAAAGGAGAAACGGCGATGTGAATGGAGGGGGGCCTAAGTAATCAGGATAGGAGGAAAAGAAATGTGATGTTATTTATTTAACATTTTGCAATTTGCACTTTATTTTCAAGAAATGTGTGTTTTAATAACACTTCATCTTTACATTGTTTGGAAAAAGATGTGTTACACAATACACATATTAAAAATTTCTTGCAAAGTTTATTAATTTGCTTTTTTTGTATAAATACAGAAGAAAATAATATATTGCAATATATATCGCATATCGCACATGATTCAAATTATATTGCAATATAGATTTTAGGCCATATCGCCCACCCCTACTTCAGGGCGTCCAAGAAAGTCCAGCAAGCGCCAGGATTGTCTCCTAAAGAGGATTCAGCTGCGGGATCGGAGTGCCACCAGTGCAGAGCTTGCTCAGGAATGGCAGCAGGCAGGTGTGAGCGCATCTGCAAGCACAGTGAGGCGAAGACTTTTGGAAGATGGCCTGGTGTCAAGAAGGGCAGCAAAGAAGCCACTTCTCTCCAACAAAAACATCAGGGACAAATTGATCTTCTGCAGAAAATATGGTGAATGGACTGCTGAGGACTGGGGCAAAGTCATATTCTCAGATGAAGCCTCTTTCCGATTGTTTGGGGCATCAGGAAAAAGGCTTGTCAGGAGAAGAAAAGGTAAGCGCTACCATCAGTCCTGTGTCATGCCAACAGTTAAGCATCCTGAGACCATTCATGTGTGGGGTTGCTTCTCATCCAAGGGAGTGGGCTCACTCACAATTTTGCCCAAAAACACAGCCATGAATAAAGAATGGTACCAAAACACCCTCCAACAGCAACTTCTTCCAACAACAGTTTGGTGAAGAACAATGCATTTTCCAGCACGATGGAGCACCGTGCCATAAGGCAAAAGTGATAACTAAGTGGCTCGGGGACCAAAATGTTGACATTTTGGGTCCATGCCCTGGAACCGCCCCCAGATCTTAATCCCATTGAGAACTTGTGGTCGATCCTCAAGAGGCGGGTGGACAAACAAAAACCCACTAATTCTGACAAACTCCAAGAAGTGATTATGAAAGAACGGGTTGCTATCGGTCAGGAATTTGCCCAGAAGTTGATTGAGAGCATGCCCAGTTGAATTGCAGAGGTCCTGAAAAAGAAGGGCCAACACTGCAAATACTGACTCTTTGCATAAATGTCATGTAATTGTCAATAAAAGCCTTTGAAACGTATGAAGTGCATGTAATTACACTCACCTAAAGAATTATTAGGAACACCTGTTCTATTTCTCATTAATGCAATTATCTAGTCAACCAATCACATGGCAGTTGCTTCAATGCATGTAGGGTTGTGGTCCTGGTCAAGACAATCTCCTGAACTCCAAACTGAATGTCAGAATGGAAAAGAAAGGTGATTTAAGCAATTTTGAGCGTGCAATGGTTGTTGGTGCCAGACGGGCCGGTCTGAGTATTTCACAATCTGCTCAGTTGCTGGGATTTTCACGCACAACCATTTCTAAGGTTTACAAAGAATGGTGTGAAAAGGGAAAAACATCCAGTATGCGGCAGTACTGTGGGTGAAAATGCCTTGTTGATGCTAGAGGTCAGAGGAGAATGGGCCAACTGATTCAAGCTGATAGAAGAGCAACGTTGACTGAAATAACCACTTGTTACAACCGAGGTATGCAGCAAAGCATTTGTGAAGCCACAACCTTGAGGCGGATGGGCTACAACAGCAGAAGACCCTACCGGGTACCACTCATCTCCACTACAAATAGGAAAAAGAGGCTACAATCCGCACGAGCTCACCAAAATTGGACTGTTGAAGACTGGAAAAATGTTGCCTGGTCTGATGAGTCTCGATTTCTGTTGAGACATTCAAATGGTAGAGTCCGAATTTGGCGTAAACAGAATGAGAACATGTATCCATCATGCCTTGTTACCACTGTGCAGGCTGGTGGTGGTGTAATGGTGTGGGGGATGTTTTCTGGGCACACTTTAGGCCCCTTAGTGCCAATTGGCCATCGTTTAAATGCCACAGGCTACCTGAGCATTGTTTCTGACCATGTCCATCCCTTCATGACCACCATGTACCCATCCTCTGATGGCTACTTCCAGCAGGATAATGCACCATGTCACAAAGCTCGAATCATTTCAAATTGGTTTCTTGAACATGACAATGAGTTCACTGTACTAAAATGGCCCCTACAGTCACCAGATCTCAACCCAATAGAGCATCTTTGGGATGTGGTGGAACGGGAGCTTCGTGCCCTGGATGTGCATCCCTGAAATCTCCATCAACTGCAAGATGCTATCCTATCAATATGTGCCAACATTTCTAAAGAATGCTATCAGCACCTTGTTGAATCAATGCCACGTAGAATTAAGGCAGTCCTGAAGGCAAAAGGGGGTCCAACACCGTATTAGTATCGTGTTCCTAATAATTCTTTAGGTGAGTGTATATTTCACTACATCACAGAAACAACTGGAACAAAGATCTAAAAGCAGTTTAGCAGCAAACTTTGTGAAAACTAATATTTGTGTCATTCTCAAAACTTTTGGCCACGACTGTAACATATTGTAAAATGAAAATTACCTTGGATTATAACAGTTTTCTATAGAATGCAAAGGTGAGTAACATAATGGAATGCCTATAGACTATAATGGGAAGCAAAATTTGATTTGGAGTCTGAACCATTTAATACATCAAGTAAATCTGTAGCAGGCTTACTCTTCAAATTCAGTGTGATTATTTAAAATTGAGATTAAAGGGGTTGTCCGGGTTCAGAGCTGAACCCGGACATACCCTTATTTTCACCCAGACACCCCCCCTGAGGCTAGCATCGGAGCATCTCATGCTGCGGTGCGCTCCCTTGCCCTGCGCTACATCGTGCAGGGCACGGGTTCTTTTGTTTTCAATAACACACTGCCGGGCAGAAACTTCCGCCTGGCAGTGTGTTTGGTGACGTCACTGGCTCTGATGGGGGTGGGCTTTAGCGCTGCCCTAGCCGTTTTACTGGCTAGGGCAGCGCTAAATACTGCCCATCAGTGCCGGTGATGCCACCGGGGTTCCTGGCAGCCCCATGGAGAACCCGGTACGTCACTGGATCTCCCAAAAATTGAACTGCTCCGATGCTCAAGTCAGAGGGGGTTGCCGGGGGGGGGGGAAATGGAGGGATGACCGGGTTCAGCTCTCAACCCGGACAACACCTTTAAGTGGGATTATCATTGGATTCTATGAAATGACAAGGGGAATGACATAATGGAATGCCTATAGAATTTAATGGGAAGTAAACTATGAGCTCATTTGCAGGTAAATCTGTGTTATGTAGGAAATTAACCTTTACCACAAGTGTTACCTGGGTAGAGTAGCATATTGTAAAATGAAAATTACCTTGGATTATAACCGTTTTCTATAGACTGACTGAACACAGCGTCAAGTCTACAGCATCAAATATGTGCAGGATACAGTACGTTTGAATACACCCTTAGGGTAGGGTTACACTGAGCGCATGCGAGAAATGTGCCGCACAGCGGGGAAATACACTACGTATGCGCTAGGAGCAGACACACAGGGCTTTCCCTCCGTGGCCCTGTGTGTGCAGTAAGGTTCGGAGGCGGGCCGAGCGCACCGACGTAACTGACGCGCGGGGCCACATCCAAACCTCACTGCAGACACAGCGGAGAAAAGCCCTGTGTGTCCTAGCGCATACACAGTGTATTTTCTGCTGCCAGGCACATTTTTTCGCAGCGTCAGATACGCTGTGTATGCGCTTAGTGTGACCCTACCCTTAATTTGGAAAAAAAAAAAAAAAGCCTCTGAAAAATTAACGGAGCAATCTGGTTGCTATGGGCAACTATTGGTGTTTCTCTGTACAGATTTTGATAAATGTTCCCCTATGTTTTTAGGTTTATCAATTTATTGTACCATTGTTCTTGGTTTGTTTACCCTTTTCTCTGACAATGTACTTTGTTACTTCATACACTCCCCTATGGCGCTGCCATTGTTTACCACGGCGTTCTTTTTGTCTCGGAGTGTCATGTTTCTCCTGCTGGGACAGAACTGTCGGTTTATTTGTATACTTTTTATTTTGACCCCTCCCCACTTCCCATCCCTTCTTTGTTTTTGCCTCCCTTCTATTTTTGATTCCTGTTCTACAAAAAAAAATTCAATAAAAGTTCTGTTGAATGCAAAAAAAATTAAAGAAGGTTATTCGTCAATAAAAAAACTGAGCTTATTTCTTCCAAAAACAGCACCACACCTGTCTTCAGGTTGTGGGTGGTATTCACCTGGCAGAGCTGCAATACCACACACAAACTGTGGTGCTGTTTTTGGAAGAAAACTGTAGTTTTTCGAATCCTGGATTACCCCTTTAAATAAGAAAAGTTTTAACTAAAATAAGTATTTACACATTTTCTATAAACTTATCAGTTTTTATTCTCAGTAATACCAACTACTATACTGCTATAGGAGTTTCTTCAGTTCCCCCTTACAATTTACTAGTAAAATTCTGCTCCGGAATTACACTTGGAAATTTTGATGCAGCAGAGTCCCTTTGCAATCAATGGGATTCCGCTGCACAGTGCACACTACAGAATTTCACTGGTGAAGCTTTCCACTGAAATTTCTCTGTCGAAAGAATGAACATGTTAATTCTTTCAGCGGAATGCACTGCCAGCTATAGGGAACAGCAATAGCTGCGCTGCCCAACCCCCGACTAAATCAGTTGGGCCGGACGCATTTGGAATTTCCAAACTGAATTTCTCCGCTTGTAAATTCCGTAGTGTGCATGGACCCGTAATTGCCCCCATGTATCCTCCACCCCAAAATCAGAGCCCATTCCTAGTCCTGGGCCTATAGTTGGTGAGGGGGAGGAAAGCTGTTGTGTCTTTAGTTCAAAAATTATATTTCCATTATTCTCTAGGGTTATTCCACTTCCCATTATACCCTTCAATCCCCTTTCATCTCCACTTTATTATTTCCCACTGAACTTGGAGATTATGTCTGCTAAAGATTTATTTGATATGTTGAATGGTTCACCCTCCAAATCACATTTTACTTCCCATTATACTGTATGGGCAATCCATTCTGCCATTCACATGTTATTCCATAGAAAGCAGCTTTAATCCCAGATAGTTTTACATTTACAATGTGCTACTCCACCCAGGGAACATTTGCGGTAAAGGTTAATTTCCTATATAACACAGATTTAGGGTGGGTCCACACTAGCGTCATGGAGTCCGTTATGGCTTTCCGTTATAACAGGGTTATAACGGAATCCATAGGATGGAATGCAAAACGGAAGCCTTTAAAAGGCATTCCGTTTGCTTTCCATCCTAATAGACGTCTATGGGAAAACATAACGGATCCGTCTGGGTCCCGTTATGCAAAACGGAAAGCAAAGTCCTGTCGACAGGACTTTGTTTTCCGTCTTGCATAACGGGAACCAGACAGATCCATTTTGATTCCCATAGACTTCTATTAGGACGGAGAGCAAACGGAATGCCTTTTAAAGGATCCGCCCTTCCGTTTTATGGATTTCTTTATGTTCCGTTATAACCCTGTTATAACGGAAAGCCATAACGGACTCCATAACGCTAGTGTGAACCCACCCTTACCTGCAAATGAGCTCATAGTTTACTTCCCATTATAGTCTATGGGCATTCCATTGTGTCATTCCCCTTGTCATTTCATAGAAACCAATGATAATCCCACTTAATCTCAATTTTAATAATCCCACTGAATTTGAAGAGTTATGCCTCATTCACACGTCAGTGTTTGGTCAGTGATTTCCATCAGTGATTTTGAACCAAAACCAGGGACGGCTCTAAACACAGAACAGGTGCAGATCTTTCCCTTAGACCTCATCTCTGTGGAGGCTCCAATCCTGGTTTTGTCTCACAGTCACTGATGGAAATCACTGACCAAAACACTGATGTGCGAATGAGGCTTAAGCCTGCTAAAGATTTACTTGATATGTTAAATGGTTCAGACACAAAGTCACGTTTTACTACCCATTATTGTCTATGGGCATTCCATTGTGTCACTCATCTTTGCTTTCATTAGAAAACATTTATAATCCAAGGTAATTTTCATTTTACAATATGCTACTCTACCCAGGGAACATTTGCCGGAAAGGTTAATTTCCTAAATAACACAGATTTACCTGTAAATGAGCCCATAGTTTCTTGTCACTATAGTCTATGGGCATTCCATTGTGTCATTCACACTTTTGATTCCATAGAAAATAATGATAATACCACCTAATATCAATTTAGAACAATGCTACTGTGCTTGGAGAGTATGCCTGTTTAAGATTAATTTGATGTGTCATATGGTTCTCGACTCCAAGGCCCATCGTTCTTCCCATTATACTCTATGGGCATTCCATTGTGCTATTCACCTGTCATTCCATAGAAAACAAGAAAAATCCAAAGTTATTTCAATTGTAAAAGATGTTACGGGGAAGATCTGTGGTAAAGGATAAGTTGATATTTTTTTGCAGATTTGCCTACAAATTGTCTGATTATACTCTATGGGCATTCCGTTTGGCTTCATTACAGTCTATGGGCATTCTTGGTGTCATTCCCACTTGTCATTTCATAGAAAATAATGTTAATCCCACCTAATCTCAATTTAGATCAATGCTACTGTGCTTGGAGAGTATGCCTGCTAAAGATTTATTTGATGTGTCATATGGTTCTCGGCTCCATGGCCCATCTTTCTTCCCATTATACTCTATGGGCATTCCGTTTGGCTTCATTATAATCTATGGGCATTCCATTCTGTCATTCATTTTAGTATGCCCTCCAACCAGGGGCGGACTGGCCATAGACCCTACAGGGAAATTCTCAGGTGGGCGGATGTACAGGGTCACCCAGCTCTCCTCTGTGCAGCTGGCTGGGTACAGCATCAGACTGGCCCACTACAGTACCAGAGGATCTCCTGTTCGACCTACTCTAGGTTCAGATACCATAGTGGGACCCAAAGGTTAAAAAAACACTTGGAACTACTTGGAAACACTAAAATCTAGACATCTCTATCTAAACTATTTCATAACAATGTATCTGTCTCATATCTTTCCATCTAACTTATATTTATCTTATATCTATCCCCAATAATGAATCCCCCCTTCCCAGTGTGTTCTGTGAGCATAGAGGAAGCCGGAGAACCTCCATAGATACCTGCTGTAGCCTCTGACCATGCAGGTCGCCCTCATGCAAAGGAATGATCCGCCTCAATAGTGTCTTGTCTTCTACAAGGACCATCATTGTGATGTCTGTGTTTATATGCCTCTGGCAATCTGATGTCTTAAACTGTGGACAACCCCTTTAAATTGTCTCCCAGACTAAAAATGGCTTACTCATTGGATCCTATGGATCCGTCTTATACCTTCCTATCTACCTGTCTCATATCTATCCTACAATGATTCCTTAAGTGCATCCTGTGAGCTGAAGAATGTACATACCTGCTGTAGCCCAGGGCCGTAGTTAAAGGCACATGGGCCCTGGTGCAAGAGTTCAGCTTGGGCCCCCTTTCCTCAGTGCTTTGTAGCCAGGGGCAGGGAAGCACATAGTCTTTGTGCTGCCTGAGGCAAAAATTGAAACTAACCCTTTCCTTCCAGCCAGAGGTGTAACTTGACGAGCATGCACTTTCTATAATACTGCTGGAGTTAGTTAACATGGATCGGCGCGCCCGGTCATTGAGGCCGGGTATGTGATCTGGCGCTGCAGCCTACATTTGTATTTAGGGGTAAATAATATACATTGGTGGTGCAGTGGCCCCCCCCCTCAGTATAAAAATCATGTTCATTATATGCATTGGTGGTGCAGTGCGCCCCCCACTCCAGTATTATATTTATTGGTGGTAGTGGCCACAGGGTTCCCTCCCCTCCTCCTCAAAATATTAATTGGTGGCGCAGTGAGCTCTATTAGGGTGAATAGGACAAGGGTTCTATCCCCCTAAGGTGGCTAAAGTAAAAAAAATATATATATATATTAAAAGTTTAAATCATCCCCTTTCCCAGTTTTACAGATAAAATATAAACACAATAAAAAATATATTGGGTATTGCCACGTCTGAACTATTAAAATATTAAAAAATATCTCCTATGCCAGGGGTGGCCAACCTTACAGACACAAAGAGCCCAAAAAAACAAAACAATGTATGACTACCAGGAGCCACGAGCTATACATTTACACACGAGTCACCGTATTTTTCGCCCTACAAGATGCACCTAGATTTTGACAAGAAAAATAAGATACAAAAATATTTTTAATCTGATCTAAGGTCTGATAAAAATATTTTTTTCTTATTTTTCATTAGCAGAGAAAAAATATATTTTTCATCAGACCTCAGATCAGACTTCTAAATCAGATCCCCAATCCTCATCTGACCTAAAATAAGATCCCCAAACCTCATCAGACCTCAAAATAAGACCCCCAATGCTCGGATCTGACAACACAAATCAGACTCCCAGAGTCAGACCCTCAGGGCTCAGATCTCTCCCCCTAATGCTCACATCTCCCCCCAATGCTCTGATCTGACCCCCCCCCCGTGCTCAGACCTAACCAACCCGTGCTCAAACAAGACCCCCAATGCTCAGATCTGACCCCCATGCTCAAATCTGAACCCCCATGCTCAGATAAGACCCCCATTGCTCAGATGAGGACCTCCCCATTGCCCAGATCAAGACCCCTCCATGCTCAGATCAGAACCTCCCATGCTTAGATCAGACCTCCATCCTCAGTTCTATAATTTTTTCTATTCTTATCAGGCACTGGGCTCCTGCTCGGGCACCTGCTACTCTGCAGGTCTGACATGCTCACCATTGTGACCTGATGAGAACAACATTAGGTCATAGTGCGTGTCTCCACGTACTAAGTTCTCACACTGTGTGCATCAGGACATAATAGGGAGTGAGCTGGAGCTGCAAAGTAGCAACAGTGCCTGATTAGGAAAAGAGATTTCAGCATAGGGTGGAGAGTGAGTCGGCCTGACTGCTTCCCGGCTCCACAGCTAGAGCCGCACTTGGAGAAGCAAAGAGCCGCATGCGGCTCAAGAGCCACGGGTTTGCCACCCCTGTCCTATGCCGTGAACAAAATAAAAAAAACTTGCTATTTGCCATTTTTTTGTCACCTTTTTGTCACCTTGTTCTCCCCAAAAAATAGGATTGGATTGTTCTATTACACCACGCAACCCAAAAAAAACTTTTCGTCTGCTACTGGGCAAAAACCATTTGTCCTATACTAAATCGAGTGTGCGGATTACAAATCCAAAGTCAGAATTTTTGTAACACGTCACAAAATTTTGCTATGCATAAGTATGCCTAAATGAATTAAGCCCTTGGAAAGCACTGAATAATTTTTAACAGAACGCGTTTTACTCCAACAATTACCTGATCTACATCAAAGTTTGCGTAGTAAACAGTGTATGAAAATGTAATGGAATAACAACATTTCAAAAATTCTTGTTAATTCTGTTAAAAGTGCTTCAGGCATCTGCTTTTGCGTTTGTGAACGGTCAGATTTTCCTGTTGCAAAAATCAGCAGTAGTCCCCATCATTTTGGCATTCCAGCGGCCTTCATACCTGTTCTCCATTGTGGAAATATTTTTATGGAACTGCTATCCATGTTCGTCACTTACATGTCCCAAATTGGGTGGGAAAAAGTCACGATGGGAATGTAAGAAATGCACTTTTAATGACATTCGGCAGCCAAGTTGTTCATATGCTGTAAGCATGTTGTCTACTAATTCAGCATAGTTTGCAACTCGTCTGTTCCCAAGGAAGTTCTGCACTACTAGAAAAAATGCATCCCAAGCTGCAAGACGCATTCACTTTTTCAGATTCTTGCGCTGATCATAAGTAGTGTATTTGCCACATATGTAGCAGAAATTTTCTGGATCGTTAAAACATTTGCGTTTATCCATCTTGAAGGGAGTCTTTCACCTAAAATGACCATTATACACCCCAAACATGATGATATCCATTACATTCCCCATTTTATAATCTTACCTTTCATATTGCTGTCCGTCGCCTATTCGCTCTTAAAAACACTTTTATTCCATATGCTAATCAGGTTCTGAAGGTGCCCAGGGGCGGCGTTTATGCGGCCGGTGCCCAGGCTCCACGGCGCTGTTCAAATCAAACCCCTCCCCTTTCACCCCTCTGGTCCGCCCTCGGTTCTTCAGATACCATCCTCCAGTCAATGACAAATCCGGCGCCTGCGCCTGCGCACTCCATTACTCACTAGGGCAGAGGCAGCAGAGCGTTTAATGCGCATGCGCCGGCCCGTACATCCCGATATTTTGGCAGTTTACTTCCGCCGGCTAGATCGGGATGTACGGGCCGGCGCATGCGCATTAAACGCTCTGCTGCCTCTGCCCTAGTGAGTAATGGAGTGCGCAGGCGCCGGATTGGTCATTGACTGGAGGATGGTATCTGAAGAACCGAGGGCGGGCCAGAGGGGTGAAAGGGGAGGGGTTTGATTTGAACAGCGCCGTGGAGCCTGGGCACCGGCCGCATAAACGCCGCCCCTGGGCACCTTCAGAACCTGATTAGCATATGGAATAAAAGTGTTTTTAAGAGCGAATAGGCGACGGACAGCAATATGAAAGGTAAGATTATAATATGGGGAATGTAATGGATATCATCATGTTTGTGGTGTATAATGGTCATTTTAGGTGAAAGACTCCCTTTAAGTTTCAAAACTGATAGCACTATAACAGATCACTTTATCAAAATCTGTCCAGCTTGCCTTATATACTTACTGCTGACATCAGCCTGAGTGCGTCCAAACAGGTCTGGACATGTCCATTGGAATATCTCCAATATAATGCATTAATATTATAACTGAATAGGCTTTGCATGTATAACTTAACCCTTTAAGGACCTCCGCTGTACATGTACGGCGGAAATCCGGTACCCAGACATGGCACCCGCTCGCACGTGCAGCGGGCGCCATAGCCGCTGGGTTTCTGCTATTTTAAATAGCAGAGACCAGTGGCACATTTTCCCTTTTAGATGCACTTCTGCTGCGGTAACAGCATTCCCCAGTTGAGATCGGGGAACCTGTTACATTAATCTAATAGGCCGAAGCCTCAATAAAATTGCTGTGTTAAAAGTGGAAAAAAAGCATGTTTTTGTGTCAACAACACTGTTTGCTTTCAGTGAATGGACTTTTGCATTGAACCTAAAATGGCCACCGGAGGCCTTCTTGATTAATTTACTGCGCCATCTTTGTGTAAATGCACTGCTAGCAGTGGGAAAATTGAGGTACACCCCCTCAAGAGCGGGAAAAGCTATTGTGCCACCGCTTATGCAAAGTAATTCAAAATGTGCCTACCTTCAATGTTACACTGCCCAAGAGCCGGCGCCTCCCCTATGCAAAGGGAACCCAGTGGGAGGGTCGCACACCAGAAGAGCGTGACGTATGTGCGCACGCTGAACACGCCTAGTGACGCTGAGCCCACAGAAAAGAAAGCCGTACAGAGAGAGACAACATGGCGGAGTGGAGCCCTGATACAGCGCCGGAGGAGAGCGTGATCCTCACACCTAAGGCAGCGCTAAGGAGATCGGAAGAAATGTCACTCGCTGCACCCCTCGTAGTTGTCAGGTCGGTCTCAACTCAAGGCCCATGATGAAAAAGAGCTGCAGGCCCGCATTCAGGAAGTGTGGGAGCACTACTGGAGGCAAAGCGAAGTGGATCCTCCACCTAGGCGCCGACCTATTGCATAGGTCAGTCGCCTGCAACGGCGCCCGCTACTAGCAACCAAGCCAAAAGGTCCAGTCCAGACCAAGCAACAGTGGAATGGCCAGCGACTTCCCATGCCGAGTTGTGGACTAAGCTGTCGGCTGAAATAAAAACTGCGTGACTACCACTGGCTCACGCCTGCAAAAAGTACAACCAGGATATCACTCGTAAACTCCTGGAGGAGCCAGTGGACAATTTCCCAGTTCCGGTAAAAAGGCTGGGATGAGTTCTTTCATTTTGCAAGATACATGGTTTGGGCTTTAGTCGTGATATAGAGATTACTACGTAAATCGCCGTTCAATTAAGCGCAAAGTCTTGCCTAGCCATCTCCACAGTCTTTATGCCAATGAAGTTGCGAGTTGACCCCAGCAGAGGGCACCCGCGGTCCATATGCAACTGCCGTAACACGGCCAAAGCCAACAGCGGAGTCCTGGGAATCTGAGGAGGAAGGATTAGAACCCTTTGTTGCCCCAAGCGGCCAGACGCTAAATACGTCCCCCGTCTACTACCAAGCCAATATGTTACTGGTTTTGCGAGCAGCAATATTTTGTGGAAACCTACCATAGTCACCAGAGATCCAGTTTCCCCTCCTAAGCCCAAACGGGAGCGTCCAAGCTGGAATCTGCATTTACAAGGGAACATTGCGCAC
This sequence comes from Bufo gargarizans, assembly GCF_014858855.1. Classification (NCBI taxonomy): domain Eukaryota; kingdom Metazoa; phylum Chordata; class Amphibia; order Anura; family Bufonidae; genus Bufo; species Bufo gargarizans. Next base: position 379,460,474 of record NC_058080.1, on the reverse strand, counting down.
AGCTCGTGCAACAACTTACCTTGCAACACTGCCAGGAGATTGCTGTTCAACCCTCTGTACTGAGGCCGTTTACACACCCATACACTGAAGTTGTTCCTGTTGGCATCCAACGACCCACAGCTACAGTTACACCAACTGCTGCAGAGAAAGAGTCTTTGCATGTTAAGAAACCCATGGTTGGGCCAGAGCCCAGACTGCAGAAATCGGAGGAAAATCCTTCCATCTTTGACAAGGTAAGGAAGCATTCACACCTCCCCATTGTGCCTACCAAATGCCTATATGAAGGTGTTGGAGAACTACCATCCTCTGACTCTTGGGAATCTGGGAGCCCCTTACCAACAGATGTACCCAGCTCTCCAGACCCTTATGACTAAGTAGGCCGGTTGGCCAATACTAAAATGGAGCCTGAGCTATTGTTTTAATGAGAGACTCCTTGTTGTTGTTTTTTCAGTGGTAGTTTGCCTATACCGCTCCGGAGCTCATTACCTCTTTAAAGGACTCTGCTATGGACTCCACAACTCAGACAAATCCTAGTTGCGCCAAGTTTACACCATTTTATTCCCTTTTTACCCCCTTCTCATGTTATCTGGGAGTTTAAACTAAAAAGTGTATGCAACGTTCAAGAACTGTGCCCAGAATGACTTTTCTGTGCCTTATCCTATGCAACGCACAAATTTATAAATAAAAAACTTTGCACTTTAATTAACTCCTTTGGATTCCAAAATTATTTATACCCCAAATCAGGGATGGACTTTGTCTCAGGACTATGTCATGGACTGCATTGCCCCAAATGTGAGATCACCGCCCATTTTGTCCCCGTCAAGTAACGAAGAAGAACAACACCCATTATTCCTTTTTGCTATCTAATGTGAAATATGAAAAATGTATATGTGATAAATTGCCTAGAATGTGTTGTTGTGCATAACCCTTTATTACAGGAGGTTATCGAAGAGTCATGATAGTACATTGCAATATTTATATCCATATTTGTATTTTTGTGGCGTGTACTTGGTGTATTTTTGGTGACGGTGTAGAGATCCACTGCTTTAATCACTGCAAACGTCGAGGACGACTTACCTTTTAGCAGGGGGATATGCAGCGTCCCATATATGTGTGTAAATGGGACACTTCAAACATCTAAATATATACAGTACAGACCAAAAGTTTGGACACACCTTCTCATTCAAAGAGTTTTCTTTATTTTCATGACTATGAAAATTGTAGATTCACACTGAAGGCATCAAAACTATGAATTAACACATGTGGAATTATATACATAACAAAAAAGTATGAAACAACTGAAAATATGTCATATTCTAGGTTCTTCAAAGTAGCCACCTTTTGCTTTGATTACTGCTTTGCACACTCTTGGCATTCTCTTGATGAGCTTCAAGAGGTAGTCACCTGAAATGGTCTTCCAACAGTCTTGAAGGAGTTCCCAGAGATGCTTAGCACTTGTTGGCCCTTTTGCCTTCACTCTGCGGTCCAGCTCACCCCAAACCATCTTGATTGGGTTCAGGTCCGGTGACTGTGGAGGCCAGGTCATCTGGCGCAGCACCCCATCACTCTCCTTCATGGTCAAATAGCCCTTACACAGCCTGGAGGTGTGTTTGGGGTCATTGTCCTGTTAAAAAATAAATGATGGTCCAACTAAACGCAAACCGGATGGAATAGCATGCCGCTGCAAGATGCTGTGGTAGCCATGCTGGTTCAGTATTTAAAGGTTTGAAACCGCACTGCTAATGGTTCAGTCAGACGCTGCACAAGTGACAGAAATAGGGTATTAGCCTTCGTCCTCCTCTCTCAAGGATTCGATCCTCCTCAGACCGCCTCCTCTGTAGGATTAAATGACCAGCATATAGTGAAGTACCCTCTTAGTTGTTAATAAAAAAAGGTTTTATTCTACTCACAAACAATGGTAGATCATAGGCATATCACAAATAGTGAAAACAGCTTGAAATCATGCCCGACCCGGGTTTCGCTCTCTGGCTTCCTCAGGGGCGACAACTGCGCATGTCCACAGCTGGGCCCTTTAAATAGCCCAGTCTCCCATTATCAGATCGTGGGAATCACTCCCAATCAAAATATCTTAAAATACATGATAAAAACAGTGCTCATAACATATCCTTAATAGGAGCATTCATCTCACTATAAAACAATATCAGCCATACACCAAATTGTATCAAAAATTAATTAGAGAATATCTTAAATATACAGTATACTTTTTCATATATCTCGCGTAGCTGTGCCGCAGCTTTATCATATATACAACCTTGTCACCACATTTCACTTATCTCCTTTCTTACTCAACCGCATTTATATATTAACATGCTTCCCTTTTCCACAGTTTTATGTCCGCATCTCTTTAAAAACTTTTAATTCACAGTATTCTTACTTCTCTTATGCGCTTCACCACATGCTCACCTGATTACATCTCCACCCACTATTGGTCACGTTACTCCAAATGTTGTTACCCCACCCCTTCCCATTTATAAACCTCAGATCACATGATTCAGCTACCCAATCCCTAGTTACTCCTCATGACGTCTCCTAGAAGGTCCTCAACACAAGGTAGAAATTCTTACTATTTAATTTCTTATGAACACTTCTTTTCATTTTATACTTTATATTAAACATGGCTTTAGATCAAACTCTATGTTTAAACCGCTCGGCTGCAAGGTGCCCAATTGATAAATCCATTGCACTTCTTTTCGGTTGATTTGTGCCAAAATATCGCCTCCACGCCAATGTGGTTTAACCACTTCCACCCCAGCAAACTTCAAGCCCCGCGGATTCTTGCCATGCATCAGCTTGAAGTGAGCTGATACACTATGGCGGGGTGTCACTGAGTAATTATCCTACTTAAAACTTAACTTTTAGTTAATTATTAGTTAAAAATAAGTCCCACAAAAAATAATGGTGAGTATCTTTTGGATAGCTGCATAGGTCAGATGATGTGGACTTAGGTACAATAAGACACAAAGCAAAAATAGGCAATCTCTTATGCTCAAAATTGGACCAATATAGTCCCACTCACGGTTTGATGATTAATTTTCTATATGGAGATGAACCACAGCAAAAAAGGTGTAGTAGGAGGGTCCACAGGCATCTTAGTAGAGAGGAGTTGCGATGAAACGATTTTTCAATTTGCAGGATGAGAGAAAAAAGACAGGAACCGGGGAGATACAAATCCCTACCAGACTATTATGATTCTGCCTAAAAGCGGAGAAATCTCCCGCCTAAATGCGGAAGAATCACCTCCAGAGGAGGCGACCCCACTTATCGGTGGCTTTCCCTGTTGTCCTGTCCCTATAAAGGTAGCTCCCAGTGTCTGTACAGCCCAAAAAAAAATGAAGAGATTTGAAATTCCCAACGCGTTTCCTCCAATACAAATGTGACCGGATTCATCAGGGGAAAAAATAGATGTTATATTAGGTATATGTGGCACAATAGCCCTCAGCACAATGGCTCTCTAGCGATAAATCCAACTGAATAATGCAGTCCAGAGATCTCTCTGCAACTGCACCTCTATATATATGCTGAAATAAATTACCTTGATAAACATTAAATGAGTTAAGTGCCCCAAGGTGTGAGTAGAGATCAGCGTGCGCTCCACCGTCGGTCAGGTGAAACCGGAAGTGCGTCATGTCACATGCGCCGACTACTGCTATTGGCCGGCGGTGGAACGCAGGCCGGGAATGAACCGCATGAAGACCGGAAGTATATGATGTACACCGGAAGTGACGTATGCGGAGCGCTGAAGCGCATAATAATATGCGCTCCAGGGTGAATAACAGGCGAATATATGCAGAAAATATAAAATAACAGATAAAGATGAATGAAAGGCTGTTTTAAATATAGAAATATATAGCCAATGAAGATTTTAAATAGAATATCATCAAATGAAGCATATATAGATTAATTATGAAGAGAGTTGGATAGTTAGAGTGTGGGAATACTAAATGGAAACAGGGAAGGACGTTATATTGTCTCGACTAATAAAGTCCTAACAACTGATAGAGGTTCCATTAGAATGTAGATATTACAAAGTAGACCTATTGCGGTCTGATACCTTCATTCGTATAGTCCGAAGAATAATGAACGATAATTTTAATCAATGCAAAGAGGTATATCAAGTTATCGAAAAAAATATATATATGTATATATATATGTTGTCTTATATTTAATATCAATTAGACCATGACCGTAAAAATATTTTGATGAAAGCATGGCAGAATTAATGATATATAAGACTAGATATTGTGAGGCAACGCCAATTCAGACATACTCAGATGAAGCAACTAAATGAGAGAATTTCATTGAGTCCGGAGGGGCTCACAGTCTTTAAACGGTAGGTCCATTCAGACTCTTTTTGTAAAATTCTCTTGTCGAGGTCACCTCCTCTAGGAGATGGACGAATGACCTCAACAACGCAAAATTTCAGACATTTTGGGTTTCCATCATGGAGATCATGCACATGTCTAGAGATAGTAGTGTCCCTTTTGTGCCTTATGTCCCCAAGGTGGTCTCCAATTCTTCGTCTGAGTTCACGTTTTGTCTTCCCGACATACTGAAGTTTACATGCACAGATACAAAGATAGACTACCCCAGTTGTTTTGCAGTTTGCAAAGTCCCGGATGTTATAGGATTTATTAGTGGTGTAGCTTGTAAAATTTTTGGTTTGATAAATATATGGGCAAGCTATACATGATCCACAACGGAACATACCCAGGGGTTTTCTATCTAGCCAAGTGCCTATTTGTTTAGGCGCTGTGTAATGACTATGAATGAAACGGTCACCTAAAGATCTACCTCTCCTATATGTTATGGCTGGTTTTGGTGGAAGTATATCATGGATATCTGGGTCCAGCAGGAGCATATCCCAATATTTTTGGAAGATATTTCTAACTTCTCTACTGCAGGTGTCATATGTCCCAATGATGCGGAAAATGGGATCCATATCTGTTTTCTTAGGGTTAGGTGACAAAAGTTCCGTTCTGTCTTTACTCAAGGCAGACCTAAATGCCCTTTTTAGGGGGTAATCAGGGTACCCTCTTTGGTTAAACCTGGTTTTGAGGTCTTTAGCTTGGCTGAAGAAATCACTCTGGGTAGTGCAATTTCTGCGGACTCGCAAATATTGCCCCTTTGGGATACCACACTTTAAATTTTGGGGGTGATAGCTTTCCCACCTAAGCAAGCTATTCGTTGCTGTAGGTTTTCTGTAAGTCCTTGTGGTGATAGTCCCATTCTGTAAGATGATGAATAAATCCAGAAAGGCCAGACCTTGGTCATACATCTCACTCGTAAAGTGCATACCTATATCGTTCTTATTCAGATCGGCCAGAAAGTCTGAGAATAGTCGTCTGGGGCCGCTCCAGAATATCAGTATATCATCGATATAGCGGCCCCAGAAGACTATTCTCGACGTCCAAGGACATTCATCCGCAAAGACTACAGTATCCTCCCACCAGCCCAGGAACAAGTTGGCATAGGTGGGGGCACAAGCGCTCCCCATTGCCGTGCCCCTGAGCTGGTGGAAGAAACGGGTATCAAAAAGGAAATAATTATGTCTAAGGATAAAATCCATTAATTTTAGAACAAAATTACTGTGCGCATGATATTGTGTACCACGGCTCCTGAGAAAATGATTTATGGCATACAGTCCCTTATCATGTGGGATATTACTATACAAAGCCTCTACGTCTATAGAGGCTATAAGAATATCATCTTCAAGATGTATACCGTCTATCTTACTTAATAGATCGGACGTATCCCTAATATAAGAGGGAAGGGCTGTGACATAATTTCTCAAGATCTTATCAATGTAGATACCCGCATTTTGTGTGAGAGAATTAATGCCTGCAACAATGGGGCGTCCCTTTAGTGGGCTTAGTCCTTTGTGGACTTTCGGAATAGTGTAAAAGGTGGCAATTTGGGGGTATGGTGCAAGTATGAATTTTACTTCATCATTGGATATTACTTTATTCTCTAGGGCTTCTATTAGAATAGTTTCAAGTTCCCTAGAGAAGTCATCCGTGGGATCAGTCCCAAGAATCTGATAGTAGTTTTTATCATTTAGAATGGTATTACACATTCGTTTATATTCTTGGTGATTCATAGCCACCAAATTGCCACCTTTATCGGATGGTTTCAAAATGATATCATGGTTAGATTGAATTTGCATCATGGCCTCTATTTCCTTTTTATCCAGATTAGTACCATTGTTGGGCTGTTTTTTGTCCAATTGTTCAAGCTCTTTAGTTACTATTGTCAAAAATAGATCAATAGAGCTACTTTCTGTTGGGGGAGGGAGTTTGGTACTTTTTGGTTTAAGGTTAGTAAAGGGACATATAGGAGAGGTAGATCTTTAGGTGACCGTTTCATTCATAGTCATTACACAGCGCCTAAACAAATAGGCACTTGGCTAGATAGAAAACCCCTGGGTATGTTCCGTTGTGGATCATGTATAGCTTGCCCATATATTTATCAAACCAAAAATTTTACAAGCTACACCACTAATAAATCCTATAACATCCGGGACTTTGCAAACTGCAAAACAACTGGGGTAGTCTATCTTTGTATCTGTGCATGTAAACTTCAGTATGTCGGGAAGACAAAACGTGAACTCAGACGAAGAATTGGAGACCACCTTGGGGACATAAGGCACAAAAGGGACACTACTATCTCTAGACATGTGCATGATCTCCATGATGGAAACCCAAAATGTCTGAAATTTTGCGTTGTTGAGGTCATTCGTCCATCTCCTAGAGGAGGTGACCTCGACAAGAGAATTTTACAAAAAGAGTCTGAATGGACCTACCGTTTAAAGACTGTGAGCCCCTCCAGACTCAATGAAATTCTCTCATTTAGTTGCTTCATCTGAGTATGTCTGAATTGGCGTTGCCTCACAATATCTAGTCTTATATATCATTAATTCTGCCATGCTTTCATCAAAATATTTTTACGGTCATGGTCTAATTGATATTAAATATAAGACAACATATATATATACATATATATATTTTTTTCGATAACTTGATATACCTCTTTGCATTGATTAAAATTATCGTTCATTATTCTTCGGACTATACGAATGAAGGTATCAGACCGCAATAGGTCTACTTTGTAATATCTACATTCTAATGGAACCTCTATCAGTTGTTAGGACTTTATTAGTCGAGACAATATAACGTCCTTCCCTGTTTCCATTTAGTATTCCCACACTCTAACTATCCAACTCTCTTCATAATTAATCTATATATGCTTCATTTGATGATATTCTATTTAAAATCTTCATTGGCTATATATTTCTATATTTAAAACAGCCTTTCATTCATCTTTATCTGTTATTTTATATTTTCTGCATATATTCGCCTGTTATTCACCCTGGAGCGCATATTATTATGCGCTTCAGCGCTCCGCATACGTCACTTCCGGTGTACATCATATACTTCCGGTCTTCATGCGGTTCATTCCCGGCCTGCGTTCCACCGCCGGCCAATAGCAGTAGTCGGCGCATGTGACATGACGCACTTCCGGTTTCACCTGACCGACGGTGGAGCGCACGCTGATCTCTACTCACACCTTGGGGCACTTAACTCATTTAATGTTTATCAAGGTAATTTATTTCAGCATATATATAGAGGTGCAGTTGCAGAGAGATCTCTGGACTGCATTATTCAGTTGGATTTATCGCTAGAGAGCCATTGTGCTGAGGGCTATTGTGCCACATATACCTAATATAACATCTATTTTTTCCCCTGATGAATCCGGTCACATTTGTATTGGAGGAAACGCGTTGGGAATTTCAAATCTCTTCATTTTTTTTTGGGCTGTACAGACACTGGGAGCTACCTTTATAGGGACAGGACAACAGGGAAAGCCACCGATAAGTGGGGTCGCCTCCTCTGGAGGTGATTCTTTCGCATTTAGGCGGGAGATTTCTCTGCTTTTAGGCAGAATCATAATAGTCTGGTAGGGATTTGTATCTCCCCGGTTCCTGTCTTTTTTCTCTCATCCTGCAAATTGAAAAATCGTTTCATCGCAACTCCTCTCTACTAAGATGCCTGTGGACCCTCCTACTACACCTTTTTTGCTGTGGTTCATCTCCATATAGAAAATTAATCATCAAACCGTGAGTGGGACTATATTGGTCCAATTTTGAGCATAAGAGATTGCCTATTTTTGCTTTGTGTCTTATTGTACCTAAGTCCACATCATCTGACCTATGCAGCTATCCAAAAGATACTCACCATTATTTTTTGTGGGACTTATTTTTAACTAATAATTAACTAAAAGTTAAGTTTTAAGTAGGATAATTACTCAGTGACACCCAGTTTATACTCCTACATTGTATATCTATTTTTCTACTGTGAATTCTTTGTTTAGAATGGCTAGTTTCTTGTCTGGTCCGATTAACACTGATCAATGGCTGGCTGAGGCTTCTCAAGTTTTTTCTGATCAAAATATTGACTGTTTAGATACACCAGGTAACCTAAAATCCGTCTTTAAAGAACTATACGTGTGTTACAGGGATAATATCAAATCCTGGTGGGAGACTCAGTCTCTAGAAAATTATATCAAATCTGAAATTGTCCCCAAAGGACTACGTATCTTCATTTCCCCTGCCATTCGATCCCAAACACCAGAGCTACTATTAAAGTGGGAAAAAACTCTGACAGAAAGTTCTCTCAACCTCATGCGCTTATTACTGACAGAGGAACGAGGCACCTTGGAAAGAACTTCTGCCAGACTTAACACTGCCATTGAGCAGACTCTTAAATTCAAGGAGGATCCTGATTTCTCTAGAAGAGAGAACAACCTACAGATCTCCGTTGAGAGATATCATACCTCTATCAAAGAGAGGAAACATAACCAATATAAAAAAGACCTCCTTGAATTTAAAGAGAAACGGGCATATAATAATTTAGGTGAGAAGTCCAAATCAGTAACAAAGGAAATCTCTTCTTCATCCCACGGATGACTTCTCTAGGGAACTTGAAACTATTCTAATAGAAGCCCTAGAGAATAAAGTAATATCCAATGATGAAGTAAAATTCATACTTGCACCATACCCCCAAATTGCCACCTTTTACACTATTCCGAAAGTCCACAAAGGACTAAGCCCACTAAAGGGACGCCCCATTGTTGCAGGCATTAATTCTCTCACACAAAATGCGGGTATCTACATTGATAAGATCTTGAGAAATTATGTCACAGCCCTTCCCTCTTATATTAGGGATACGTCCGATCTATTAAGTAAGATAGACGGTATACATCTTGAAGATGATATTCTTATAGCCTCTATAGACGTAGAGGCTTTGTATAGTAATATCCCACATGATAAGGGACTGTATGCCATAAATCATTTTCTCAGGAGCCGTGGTACACAATATCATGCGCACAGTAATTTTGTTCTAAAATTAATGGATTTTATCCTTAGACATAATTATTTCCTTTTTGATACCCGTTTCTTCCACCAGCTCAGGGGCACGGCAATGGGGAGCGCTTGTGCCCCCACCTATGCCAACTTGTTCCTGGGCTGGTGGGAGGATACTGTAGTCTTTGCGGATGAATGTCCTTGGACGTCGAGAATAGTCTTCTGGGGCCGCTATATCGATGATATACTGATATTCTGGAGCGGCCCCAGACGACTATTCTCAGACTTTCTGGCCGATCTGAATAAGAACGATATAGGTATGCACTTTACGAGTGAGATGTATGACCAAGGTCTGGCCTTTCTGGATTTATTCATCATCTTACAGAATGGGACTATCACCACAAGGACTTACAGAAAACCTACAGCAACGAATAGCTTGCTTAGGTGGGAAAGCTATCACCCCCAAAATTTAAAGTGTGGTATCCCAAAGGGGCAATATTTGCGAGTCCGCAGAAATTGCACTACCCAGAGTGATTTCTTCAGCCAAGCTAAAGACCTCAAAACCAGGTTTAACCAAAGAGGGTACCCTGATTACCCCCTAAAAAGGGCATTTAGGTCTGCCTTGAGTAAAGACAGAACGGAACTTTTGTCACCTAACCCTAAGAAAACAGATATGGATCCCATTTTCCGCATCATTGGGACATATGACACCTGCAGTAGAGAAGTTAGAAATATCTTCCAAAAATATTGGGATATGCTCCTGCTGGACCCAGATATCCATGATATACTTCCACCAAAACCAGCCATAACATATAGGAGAGGTAGATCTTTAGGTGACCGTTTCATTCATAGTCATTACACAGCGCCTAAACAAATAGGCACTTGGCTAGATAGAAAACCCCTGGGTATGTTCCGTTGTGGATCATGTATAGCTTGCCCATATATTTATCAAACCAAAAATTTTACAAGCTACACCACTAATAAATCCTATAACATCCGGGACTTTGCAAACTGCAAAACAACTGGGGTAGTCTATCTTTGTATCTGTGCATGTAAACTTCAGTATGTCGGGAAGACAAAACGTGAACTCAGACGAAGAATTGGAGACCACCTTGGGGACATAAGGCACAAAAGGGACACTACTATCTCTAGACATGTGCATGATCTCCATGATGGAAACCCAAAATGTCTGAAATTTTGCGTTGTTGAGGTCATTCGTCCATCTCCTAGAGGAGGTGACCTCGACAAGAGAATTTTACAAAAAGAGTCTGAATGGACCTACCGTTTAAAGACTGTGAGCCCCTCCGGACTCAATGAAATTCTCTCATTTAGTTGCTTCATCTGAGTATGTCTGAATTGGCGTTGCCTCACAATATCTAGTCTTATATATCATTAATTCTGCCATGCTTTCATCAAAATATTTTTACGGTCATGGTCTAATTGATATTAAATATAAGACAACATATATATATATACATATATATATTTTTTTCGATAACTTGATATACCTCTTTGCATTGATTAAAATTATCGTTCATTATTCTTCGGACTATACGAATGAAGGTATCAGACCGCAATAGGTCTACTTTGTAATATCTACATTCTAATGGAACCTCTATCAGTTGTTAGGACTTTATTAGTCGAGACAATATAACGTCCTTCCCTGTTTCCATTTAGTATTCCCACACTCTAACTATCCAACTCTCTTCATAATTAATCTATATATGCTTCATTTGATGATATTCTATTTAAAATCTTCATTGGCTATATATTTCTATATTTAAAACAGCCTTTCATTCATCTTTATCTGTTATTTTATATTTTCTGCATATATTCGCCTGTTATTCACCCTGGAGCGCATATTATTATGCGCTTCAGCGCTCCGCATACGTCACTTCCGGTGTACATCATATACTTCCGGTCTTCATGCGGTTCATTCCCGGCCTGCGTTCCACCGCCGGCCAATAGCAGTAGTCGGCGCATGTGACATGACGCACTTCCGGTTTCACCTGACCGACGGTGGAGCGCACGCTGATCTCTACTCACACCTTGGGGCACTTAACTCATTTAATGTTTATCAAGGTAATTTATTTCAGCATATATATAGAGGTGCAGTTGCAGAGAGATCTCTGGACTGCATTATTCAGTTGGATTTATCGCTAGAGAGCCATTGTGCTGAGGGCTATTGTGCCACATATACCTAATATAACATCTATTTTTTTCCCCTGATGAATCCGGTCACATTTGTATTGGAGGAAACGCGTTGGGAATTTCAAATCTCTTCATTTTTTTTTTTGGCTGTACAGACACTGGGAGCTACCTTTATAGGGACAGGACAACAGGGAAAGCCACCGATAAGTGGGGTCGCCTCCTCTGGAGGTGATTCTTCCGCATTTAGGCGGGAGATTTCTCCGCTTTTAGGCAGAATCATAATAGTCTGGTAGGGATTGATACACTATGGCTCATCAATCCTCTCTTAATATTTCCTATGTGCTCCTGGATCCTCACCTTTAATTTCCTCACTGTTCTACCCACGTATTGGAGTCCACAAGAGCACTCCAATACGTAGATAATACCCTCATTTTTACAGGAACATTTTCCCCTTATTTTAAATTCTCCTCCATTCTTTTTAGATACAATACAGTCAAGTGTTCTCATTCTCCCTTTTGTATTCCGATTCCTGCACCCAATACAGAACCCGCACCATGTGAACTTCCCTCCCTCCCTACCCCGTTTTTTATCTACTGGGGGAATGGCACTATGTACCAGTTTAGTTCTGATACTTGGAGCCTTTTTAAAGGTGAACATCGGGTTCTAAGGAATAGCCTTTCCTAATATGGGGTCATTTTTAAGTGTTCCCCAATTTTTTCTAACAGCCTTTTTAACAATATCGGACATAGAGCTATATCTTGTAACAAAGGAAAATCTATAGTCTTTCTCATCTTTTTTTATTTTTACTTTCCCCTTTTCCCCTTTTTTCTCTTCTTCTACAGTCTGGATATATTCTTCCAGGCTCCCTTCTTCATATCCTCGTTCCAGGAATCGATCTTTCAACACCTTACATTGTAGTCTATAATCCTCCACTGTAGTGCAGTTCCGGGCCATTCTTTTGAATTGCCCTTTTGGTATACCTCTAAGCCATGGTTGATAGTGGCAGCTTTTCATGTCAATATATGAATTGACATCTGTCTCTTTAAAAAAGGAACTGGTTTTATATCTGCCGTCCTCAATTTTTATGCACAAGTCCAAAAAGTTAATAGCAACATTACTAATCTCCCCCACAAACCGCAAATTCCATGTATTATTGTTGAACTGATGGATGCAAGGACTCCCAGCTGTCTCTCCTGCGTTTGATTTCCCTGCCTTTAAATCACCCCTCCTCCTATTGCAGGGCGTGGATTATATTTCTCTTTTCAGTTGTAGCTCTGCCTTGAGTATCTTCACTTCTTAAGCTACTAGTTCTCTGGACCTGTGTTCTGCTGCTGCAAGCACTCCGGATATTGCCAGCGGCCCTTGGATCCGTCTTCTCTGCGGCTGCAGCTCCATCAGCTAAGTGTGCAGACTTTGTTGTGTACCTGGTGATTTTCTGACTGGATCTGAGGTGGCCACGGTTCCCTCCATATTCTGAGCAGGGCATCGGTGGCCGTGCCCCTTCCACTATTGTAGGGGTTACAGGGCTCATCAGTCTAAGGTACGCGGGCATGCCTCGTTCCACCATTTGGATCCGGGCATGTGCTTTAGCAGCATAGGGAGAGTGTTGAGGGTCTGACAGGGGTCACCCTTTCTCTTCCCTAGTTTGGGTCCGGTCAGTAGCTCTTCTTACTGTGTATGCTCTGGTTACCCTTAAACAGCCGTGACACCTGCCTCTGGAGGTGTCCGCTCCTAGTGTGGGAAGGATGGTGGCCTCTTCCCATGCCCCCATAAAAATATTGGCGAAACTGGGGGTGAATTTCGCCCCCATCGCCGTACCGACACACTGTACATAATGGGAATCCCGGAACCAAAAATAATTGTGTTTGAGACAATAATCCAGACACTTCAAAATAAAATCCCCCTGTAGGTCACCAATTTTCGGATCTTGTTTGATTCTATTTTATCCCAAGATCTTTTGGGATTACTGTATACAGGGATGCCACGTCAACTGTGGCTATCCATGTATTTGCTGTAGGAGGACATAGCCCTGTAAATAGAAATCTATGTACTCCGTTATTCTACATGTCAGGGAGTTCAACCCCGAAACTATCGGCCTCCCCGGGGGGTCAGTGAGGCTTTTGTGCACCTTCGGCAGATGGTATATCACGGGCACAATCGGGTGTGACACGGTTAAATAATCTCCTTTTTATTCAATACCCCTTTTTTGTGGCCATCCATTAATAAGCCATCCAGTATTTTTTTGTATTCCAAAGTGGGGTTATTTTTTGACCTTTTGTATGTGACCTCATCCGACACTAGTCTCAACATCTCAGCCTCATATTTATCTCTATTCATCATAACCACCCCACCCCCTTTATCGGCGGGCTTGATTATTAGATCTGGATTCTGTCCCAGATCCTTTAATGCCTTCCTTTCACCAAATGTTAAATTATGGGGTATCCTACTCGTATCCATTTCTTCTAATTCTTTCAATAGGCTTGTTTTAAATGCTTCAATACATTCATTATTGCGGTTTTCGGGAAAAATTTAGATTTTCCTTTTAGATTTGTGTGCACAATTTCCTCCCTTTCCTCTATCTTTTTATTTTGTGGGGCCGGATTATTCATCCAGTACTTTGCCATATCAATCTTTCGAATGAATTTATGTATATCTAGGAACATCGAAAAGAAGTACAATGGATTTATCAATTGGGCACCTTGCAGCCGAGCGGTTTAAACATAGAGTTTGATCTAAAGCCATGTTTAATATAAAGTATAAAATGAAAAGAAGTGTTCATAAGAAATTAAATAGTAAGAATTTCTACCTTGTGTTGAGGACCTTCTAGGAGACGTCATGAGGAGTAACTAGGGATTGGGTAGCTGAATCATGTGATCTGAGGTTTATGAATGGGAAGGGGTGGGGTAACAACATTTGGAGTAACGTGACCAATAGTGGGTGGAGCTGTAATCAGGTGAGCATGTGGTGAAGCGCATAAGAGAAGTAAGAATACTGTGAATTAAAAGTTTTTAAAGGGATGCGGACATAAAACTGTGGAAAAGGGAAGCATGTTAATATATAAATGCGGTTGAGTAAGAAAGGAGATAAGTGAAATGTGGTGACAAGGTTGTATATATGATAAAGCTGCGGCACAGCTACGCAAGATATATGAAAGAGTATACTGTATATTTAAGATATTCTCTAATTAATTTTTGATACAATTTGGTGTAAGGCTGATATTGTTTTATAGTGAGATGAATGCTCCTATTAAGGATATGTTATGAGCACTGTTTTTATCATGTATTTTAAGATATTTTGATTGGGAGTGATTCCCACGATCTGATAATGGGAGACTGGGCTATTTAAAGGGCCCAGCTGTGGACATGCGCAGTTGTCGCCCCTGAGGAAGCCAGAGAGCGAAACCCAGGTCGGGCAGGATTTCAAGCTGTTTTCACTATTTGTGATATGCCTATGATCTACCATTGTTTGTGAGTAAAATAAAACCTTTTTTTATTAACAACTAAGAGGGTACTTCACTATATGCTGGTCATTTAATCCTACAGAGGAGGCGGTCTGAGGAGGATCGAATCCTTGAGAGAGGAGGACGAAGGCTAATACCCTATTTCTGTCACTTGTGCAGCGTCTGACTGAACCATTAGCAGCGCGGTTTCAAACCTTTAACTACTTGACTTTCAGTGTGAATACCCACCACACTACACCGGAACCAGCAGCGCAGATAAGTGTCCGTGTTTTGAGACACAGGACTGACACTTTCATTTTTATTGTATGCTGGTTCAGTATGCCTTCAATTTTGAATAAATCCCCAACAGTGTCACCAGCAAAGCACCCCCACACCATCACACCTCCTCCTCCATCCTTCACGGTGGGAACCAGGCATGTAGAGTCCATCCGTTCACCTTTTCTGCGTCGCACAAAGACACGGTGGTTGGAACCAAAGATCTCAAATTTGGACTCATCAGACCAAAGCACAGATTTCCACTGGTCTAATGTCCATTCCTTGTGTTCTTTAGCCCAAACAAGTCTCTTCTGCTTGTTGCCTGTCCTTAGCAGTGGTTTCCTAGCAGATATTCTACCATGAAGGCCTGATTCACACAGTCTCCTCTTAACAGTTGTTCTAGAGATGTGTCTGCTGCTAGAACTCTGTGTGGCATTGACCTGGTCTCTAATCTGAGCTGCTGTTAACCTGCGATTTCTGAGGCTGGTGACTCGGATGAACTTATCCTCCGCAGCAGAGGTGACTCTTGGTCTTCCTTTCCTGGGGCAGTCCGCATGTGAGCCAGTTTCTTTGTAGCGCTTGATAGTTTTTGTGACTGCACTTGGGGACACTTTCAAAGTTTTCCCAATTTTTCAGACTGACTGACCTTCATTTCTTAAAGTAATGATGGCCAATTGTTTTTCTTTACTTAGCTGCTTTTTTCTTGCCATAATACAAATTCTAACAGTTTATTCAGTAGGACTATAAGCTGTGTATCCACCTGACTTCTCCACAACGCAACTGATGGTCCCAACCCCATTTATAAGGCAAGAAATCCCACTTATTAAACCTGACAGGGCACACCTGTGAAGTGAAAACCATTTCAGGTGACTACCTCTTGAAGCTCATTAAGAGAATGCCAAGAGTGTGCAAAGCAGTAATCAAAGCAAAAGGTGGCTACTTTGAAGAACCTAGAGTATGACATATTTTCAGTTGTTTCACACTTTTTTGTTATGTATATAATTCCACATGTGTTAATTCATAGTTTTGATGCCTTCAGTGTGAATCTACAATTTTCATAGTCATGAAAATAAAGAAAACTCTTTGAATGAGAAGGTGTGTCCAAACTTTTGGTCTGTACTGTATGTATTGAATTACAATGTATGGTATTCTTTATTATCTGGCTGGCAAGTTCATTTACATCCATTCGCCCCTAGGTGGCACCACATAATATATATAGTGTCTAGCTGAGAGCAGATTAAAATGTAGTCAGAGTAAGGAGAAGCAAGTTCCTGGAGGAGAGAGACAGGCTAAAGTCACCATGTAGCTGTGTTCCTTTCCTCTGGCCCTGATCATGCCTGGAGAAGATAACTACAAAAACCAAGCACCAGACAGTGAGTCAATACACCAAGATGCAGAGAGCCTAGCGAGAGTAACAGCTAAACTTAGCTTATAGACCTCATTAGCACAAGTCACCAGGAGTAGCTTTCTGAGTGCCTGGACACAACTGGATGATTAAGGCCATAATTGTCCTTATCCACTACACAAGCCTTCCGGGTCATAGTGGAAAAACCTATTTATAAGAGTATCCTACAAATAATGAAGCAGATGTGTTTGCCTGCTACACGGGAGATCACCCTTAAAGAATAGCTCATGGTAACTATATATATATTTATCTCAGCATGTTTAGTGCCAGAGTGCTGTAAAGAGTGAACTTAGCATTACCACCGGGATCCGTGCCTGTAAAGTATCAGCATTAGAAGAATCCCTCCATTGACAACTGCCATTGCCTGATAATAGGATTACAAGTCAACTTGTTATTACTTATGCTATGCAAAACGCTTTCCATTGATGAACTGTACCAACTGTCCAGAGACTAATAATTCTTCAGTAAATGTTCAACTGGTTTACAACAACCGACTCCTCATTCTTACTACTACTCTCAACATTTGCACCTAACTGTGCTGGCGTCACGAACACAGGGGCCCAGCCACAAAAGCACCTAACACCAATTACCATCAAGGGCACCTCAACCAACATCTGGCTGGTGTTGTCTTCCCATCCACTGTACGCCATCCCAGGGAGGCATCTGCTAACCCGTGAGTAGATGAACTATTGCACCCATCGGCCCACCGTGAGCCTCACGTGTTTTCCCCTATGGTTTGGTAGCGTTACAAGTGTCTTGTGAGCTGGAGAACCTTTATAGATATCTGCTGTAGCCTTTGATTATGCAGGTCGCCCTCCTATAAAGTAGTCTTGTGTTCTTAGACAAGGGCAGTAGTTGTGATGTTATGGTATGCCGTGATGTCAATGTTGCCCCCATTTGCATATTCAGCTGTCAATCTGCTGCCTTTTAAATTGTGGAAAACTCCTTTAATTCTCTCCCAAACTGAAAACTTCCCACCCACTGGATCCTGTTGATCAACTATTTTGCTACTAAATGTGTGTCTGAAATAAGTATCTGTCTATCTCATGTCTATCCCCTATACCAGTGTATCCTGTGAGCATAGAAGAAGCTGGAGCCCCTTGGTACAAACCTGTTTCCTATAACCATGCAGGTCACGTCCCTACAAAGGAATAAGCAGCTCAATAGAGCCTGGTGTCCTTATTCATGAGCCATTATTATGATGTGATGGAATGTTTTGATATCATGTGGTCATTTGCATATTTTCAGCAAGCCTCTGAGGAGCCTGTGCAGAGGATGGGAGTGGTAGTGGCCCTAATGAGATGTGTTCCGACCACCCTGCAATCCAGCAGCGGTGGCCATGCTTGCACACCATAGGAAAAACCGTTGGCTTCTCTGGAGGTGGGGAGAGTGGAAGCACATGTAGGCACATGCAGCAGCTCTGATCCTTTTTTTATTGTCTCATTTTAAGCGCTATACCTTTTTTATTTTGTAGCTGTATGACAGCTTGTTGTTTTGTAGTTTTTTTTGTTTTTAATTGTGCCATTTAAGGATACACATAACTTACTGATTAACTTTTGTTAACTCTTTCTGGGAGGGGGATGGGAAAGTTTTTACCTTTTTAAATTTAGCAGTATTCATTTTTCGGCATAAATAACATAAAAACGTTATTCTCTGGATCAGTACTAATACAGAGATAACAAATACATAATATTTTATGTTTTACTACTTTTGCACTATAAAAACCATTTAAAAAAAAAATGAAGAAAATGTTTTTGCTTTGCCACATCCCAACCCATAACCTTTTTATATTTCATTCTACAGAGCTGTGTGAGGGCTTGTTTTTTGCGGGACATGTAGTTTTCATTGGTATCGTTTCGGAGCAGAGATACACAAAAACTTTGTATATGTGATGTGGCAAGAAATGGTCTTGTAAGTACAATAAAAGCACGGTGAATCTGTTTCTTTGCGGGTCTGTACTATATTTATGTCCTTTTGAAGGAAGAAAAGGTTTCTGTTGACGGTTGGTTCAGGGATCGAGGAAGCCGAAAGCCAGGAGTAAGGAGAGACGGCTCCAGGAGAGTGACTGCTTGTGAACATTCCTTCAGGGGAAAACAATTAGCGCGGACCCATACCTATGAATTTTACGGTAGTCCTTAAGCGTAATACGGTACCAGCAAAGTGTATGAGATTTAAAGATGAGCGAATTTCATGTTATGAAATTAGTTCCGTCACCAAAGACCATAACTCAATTCTATTACTGAATGCATAAGGACTCCGCTGCATAACGGAAACGGGAAGGAACCGTTTTGCAGCCCATAGACTTAAATTATGATGAATAACGGAATGCCTCAAAAGGAATTCTGTTAAGCATTTCGTCATACAATTGTGCTATGGTCCGTGGTAACAAAATCCATAATGCAGTTCTGGTTTTACCACCAAACGAAGTGTGAACGAATTTCTAAATATGAAATTCGCTAATTTTTATTGAGATTAGACAAATCTCATAATATATGAAAAAATGGGATTTCAGCTCACCCACTGTCCTCCTTTGCCGTGCACGGATCCCAGACCAGGAATAAGGAATGAGTGAATCGACTTCGGATGAAACATCCGAAGTCAATTCGCATAGAACCTTGTTCTAATACTGTACGGAGCAGGAGCTCTGTACAGTAGTAGAATGTATTGGCTCCCGCGAGCCAAAGTTATTGCTTCGCGAAGTCTTGCAATAACTTCATTAATTAATTTGTACTGTAAAAAGCCATTTCCAGAACTCTGGTTCAGTTCCAAGGTACCGATTGGAACCGAACCTGAGTTCAGAAAAAGTTTTTTTTATGAAAACCGCACCAAAAAAGCGCCAAAACCAGGATAAATAGTGCCGATTTATGAGTGCGTTTTTGTGCGGTTTGGGTGCAGATTTTATGCACACAAATCTGGACTGTGTGCATGCACCATAAGGACTCATGCATACGACCGTGACATTTTTTGCGGCCCGCAAATTGTGGATCTGCAAAAAAACGGATGCCGCCCGTGTGCCTTCCGCAATTTACGGAACAGGAGGCCCATTATAGAAATGCTTATTCTTGTCTGCTAAGCAGACAAGAATAGGACTTGCCTCATAATTTTTGCGGGGCCATGGAACGGAGCAACGGATACGACAGCACACAGAGTGCTGTTTGCATCTTTTGCGGACCCATTGAAATGAATGGTTCCGTATACGGAATCAATATACGGCCCATATACGGAACGCAAAAAACGTTCATGTGCATGAGCTCTAACAGTTTAGCTTCCTTTATAATCCACACCTGATTTAGGCTTCAAAAGCATCAAAAACATCACAGCGGTGCTGGATTTTGTATACTACAAAAAAAACTGCATAAAAATATTCATGCGGTTCTTGTAGTAGCATAGCCGTGTCTAATATGCATTTACTTCCAGCACCCAGAGGATGCAGCCGCACACTGCGGTAGTGCTGCAGTTTGGATGTGGCAAAATTGCGTAAAATATTTTTGCTGTATCATATGTGTTTATGCTGCATTTCCTTCCAGCACCCTATGGCTAAATGCACATGAACATTGTTTGTTTCCGTGTCCGTTCCGTTTTTTTGCGGCTAGGATGCAGACCCGTTCATTTCAATGTGTCCTCAAAAAATACTGTCCACATCAGTATGTCCGTTCCGTAGCCCCACAAAAAAACTAGAACATGACCTATTGTCCTTTTTTAGGCATTGTTACAATGGTTCCACAAAAATAAAACGGATGGCATACGGATGTCATCCGTTAGTTTTTTTGCGGATCTGCAAAAACACATACAGTCGTGTACATGTAGCCTAAGGCCCCTTTCACACGTGTGAGAATTCCACGCGGGTGCAATACATGAGGTGAGCGCATTGCACCCGCACTGAATCCGGACCCATTCATTTAAATGGGGCTGTGCACATGAGCGGTGATTTTCACACATCATTTGTGCGTTGCATGAAAATCGCAGCATGTTCTACATTCTGCGTTTCTTACGCAACGCAGGCCCCATAGAAGTGAATGGGGCTGCCTGAAAATCGCAAGCATCCGCAAGCAAGTGTGGATGCGGTGCGATTTTCACACATGGTTGCTAGGAGATGATAGGGATGAAAGCCACCCCGAACCCCATTAAGGTGTATTCCCTGTATTATTTTCTCTTATAACATGGTTATAAGGAAAATAATAGCATTCTTAATACAGAATGCTTAGTAGACTGTAGATTTAGGTGTTCAAAAAAAAAAAAGTTTTACTTACCTGTTCCAATTGATCGCGCAGCCTGCATCCTCTTCTTGCTTCTTCTTTCAGGACCTATCTTCATTCAGCAGGACCTGCGCTGACGTCACAATTACATCACCTCCTTTTGCAGGTCCTGAAAGAAGAAGCAAGAAGAGGATGCCGGCTGCGCGATGAATTGGAAAAGGTAAGTTAATTTTTTTTATTTTTCAACACCTCAATCTACATTTTAGTAAGCATTCTGTATTTAGAATGCTATTATTTTCCCTTATAACCATGTTATAAGGAAAAATAATAAAATATACAGAACACCTAACCCAAACGCGAACTTCAGTGAAGTCCGAGTTCGGGTCTGGGTACCACAGTCAGTTTTTTATCATGCACATGCAAAACACATTGCGATAAAAACTGAACATCGGAACTCAATCGTAGTCAAAACTGACTGCAATTGCGTACCTACTTGCACGATTTTCCCTGATCGCAGACGCAACGCATCCGGACCTAATCCGTACACGCTCGTCTGCAAGGGGCCTAAGGGTGCTGTCACATGTCGTGGTGGTAGTGGTGATGCATTTTGGATTTATTAAAAAAGCATGTGGTGTTTGCCTGTGTATATGCTGCATTTCCTTCTAGCATGGGAAAAGCAAGCTTGAATCACATTACTACAACATTAAATACAACTTGTTGCAGCACCAATAGCTGTGACTTGTCACTTTATACTGCTGAAAACTATACAAAGTGGGTATGTGAGACCATAAAGAGTTGCACATGGTCAGAAACAATCCCCAGGGAGCCTGACATGTAATGATGTTCAGCAGAAAGTAATTTTCTTGATCTTAGCTGCTATGGGTGGACCTCAGTGTGGTCTTCTGCTACCGTAGCCTTTTCACTGCAAGTATTGACAGGCCATGCATTCAGAAATACTGTTCTGCATACCATTGCTCTACACATGATAGGTTCACTGAATCCAATTGTAGAAGAAAATGGTTACTGCTTGCCTGTTTTTTTCAGTGCCCCGATTTATACCTTCACTCCAGAATTCTGGCATCAAAAATACTTTTTTGCACTCGATTGCACAAAATGTAAGTGCTTGCACAAACATTTGCGACTTTTTACACTCACCTGCCCAAAATGTTGTGACTGTTTGCCTTTTTACACCACTTACTCCCGTTTTGTAATATAGGTGGGAAAGTGGGTGTGGTCATTGTCACTTTTTTAAAATGTCGCAATCTCACTCCAGGAGGAGGGTGGAGTAGGAAAAGTGGAGGAGCTTTTCTAGACAGAAGTGTTAGGTCTAAGGACAAGCCAAATTTATCAAGTTACATGAGACCTTTGATAAATGTGGCACATGGTAGTACAACGCAGACTGAAGCAAAACTGACTTCAAATATTTTCCTCATGATAAATTCCCCCCTTTAAATGGTGTGGTTGGACACAAGCTTGAGTCCACCTAGCCTTGTTCTTGAGATTTAGAGGAATAAGAACCAGGGACCATTCTGGTATTTATCACCTTGCATCGGGCTGGAATACCCATCAAGATGTTTTTGGCCACATAACTTGAGCTTACTGGACATATTTTATTTGCATGTTATGCTCTGTAAACTTTTTGTAAAAAAGTTTTTGGTCAGAACAAAATGCCTGTTGGCCATTTGTGCTTGTGTTTATGCAGTAAGTGGATTTTATTTATTTGACTTCATAAAATGTTTCCAAATAGCCACACGGGTGTAAGTGGCCACAGAGTATCTGCTTCTAAGTATTAGACCTGATGCTGTAGCAGGCCACACATGACCAAGTCATGTCCTCCCACAGTGGACAATAGTGGCCATTGGATGCCACAGGTAGATGTGGTCTGCCCAGCATTTGGTCTCACCCTAAGGCCTCTTTCACATAAATGTAAGGGCTCCGTGCCTGTGCTGTGGACCACATACGGCGGTTCCGCAATACATGGATCACCAGCCGTGTGCATTCCGCGTGAATGGGTCAGCCAATGCAGAACGGAAGCACAGAACAGAACCCCACGGAAGCACTATGGAGTGCTTCTGTGGTGTTCCATGCTTCCGTTCCGCAAAAAGATAGAACTTGTTCTATCTTTTGTGGAACAGACAGATTGCGGACCCCATTCAAGTGAATAGGTCTGCGATCCACATGCAGCTGCTTCACGGTCGGTGCCCGTGCATTGCGGACCACATGACATGGAGCCCTTGCGTTCGTGTGAAAGAGGCCTAACTCTACATATAAGTGGTTTCATGGTTTCATGTGTCAGGGCTGGTGCTCAGTAGGGGTGCCCACCCAGTCATAGATGTCAGAATAAACTGTATATGAATATGCAATTCTTAGTAGCTTTATTATGCAATATCCAATTTATTAAGGCAAATATTGGGTGACGTTTTGGTCAACCACAACCTTTTTCAAACACTAAGGCCCCTTTCACACGGGCGAGTATTCTGCGCGGATGCGATGCGTGAGTTGAACACATTGCACCCGCACTGAATACCGACCCATTCATTTCTATGGGGCTGTTCACATGAGCGGTGAGTTTCACGCATCACTTATGCGTTGCGTGAAAATCGCAGCATGCTCCTCTTTGTGCGTTGCGGTGCGATAATCCACACAACGCAGGCCCCATAGAAGTGAATGGGGTTGTGTGAAAATCGCATAACATCCGCAAGCAAGTGCGGATACGGTGCGATTTTCACGCACGGTTGCTAGGAGACGATCGGGATGGAGACCCGATCATTATTATTTTCTCTTATAACATGGTTATAAGGGGAAATAATAGCATTCTGAATACAGAATGCATAGTAAAATTGCGCTGGAGGGGTTAAAATAATAATAATAATAATAATTTAACTCACCTTAATCCACTTGCTCGCGTAGCCCGGCATCTCCTTCTGTCTTCATCTGAGCTTTGTGCAGTAACAAGGACCTTTGGTGACGTCACAGTCATCACATGATCCATCACCATGGTAAAAGATCATGTGATGGATCATGTGATGACCGGAGTGACGTCATCACAGGTCCTGTTCATGTATTTAATGCTCACCCCAGGTCCTGTTCAGCAAAGGAGCCAGAAGGAGATGCCGGCTACGCGAGCAAGTGGATTAAGGTGAGTTAAATTTAGTAAAAAAAATTTTTAACCCTTCCAGCGCAATTTTACTATGCATTC
The DNA here is from genome assembly GCF_014858855.1 of Bufo gargarizans. Classification (NCBI taxonomy): domain Eukaryota; kingdom Metazoa; phylum Chordata; class Amphibia; order Anura; family Bufonidae; genus Bufo; species Bufo gargarizans. The sequence continues at coordinate 379,436,429 of NC_058080.1, read as the reverse complement.
TGTATTCAGAATGCTATTATTTTCCCTTATAACCATGTTATAAGGGAAAATAATACAATCTACAAAACATCGATCCTAAGCCTGAACTTCTGTGAAGAAGTTCAGGTTTGGGTACCAAACACGCGCGATTTTTTTCACGTGAGTGCAAAACGCATGACAATGTTTTGCACTCGCGCGGAAAAACCGCGGGTGTTCCCGCAACGCACCCGCACATTTTCCTGCAACGCCCGTGTGAAAGGGGCCTCATTTCTGTAGAAGGAAGGAACACAGATAAGGGTCCATTCACACGTCCGTTGTTTCTTTCCTGATCTGTTCTGTTTTTTGCGTAACAGATCAGGACCAGTTCTGGACCCATTCATTTTCAATGGGTCCTGGAAAAAATCGGACAACACAATGTGTGCTGTCCGTTTCCGTTGTTCCGCATGTCCGATTAAATATAAAACATGTCCTATTCTTTTCCGCAAAAATCGGATCCTGGTACAATACAAAGTCAATGGTTCCGCAAAAAAACGGATGACATTCGTATGTCATTACGTATGTCATAAAAACGGATGACATACGGAAACATTTTCAGGAACAACGGATCCGCAAAAAACGGACCGAAATTCGGGATATAGAAAAATACTGACGTGTGAATATAGCCTAAGAATGTAGCACCAGGAATAATGATTCTCACTGTTGCATAATAAATCTACCAAGAATCACAAATTATTTGGATTACAACAGTTTATTCTGATGTCTAAATCTAAATATGTTAGCTGAGATCATACATTTTGTCCTGAATACAGCAACACTCAATATGCGGTCGTAAACAACACACCATAGAGCTCAGAAAGGAAGGAGCCTGAAAATATGTCTTTTGGAAGGCAAACAGTGGTATGCTGGTGTAGAAGCTATCCACATAGAGGTGGTAACACTGGTCCCACAATATTTTTCTGCTAACTCCTAGAATGGGGCGAGGGGCATTTTGAGGGTTCAGTCCGAGTGTCCTTCCCTTCTTAAACCCAGAACACAGTACCCATAGGTACTCTTGCATAGAGAATATATATTTTAATGCCACACCTTGTCCTCTTGCTTGATAATTATTAGCAGAATCTTACCCTTCCTTCAAAATGTATGGGGCTCGTCTACACAGATGATTTTTTGGGGTGTGTACACACCATAAAGTGGTACAGGACTGGGTAATTTTAAATAGACGGTCAAATCTTGGTTCGTTTGAGGGCAGGCATTGTGTATTATTATTTTGATCAAAAAATGTTTTAATTGATTCAAATCGTGTCCAGGTAATACAGTAAATCGGAGTGTGGTACAAAACATCAGTACTCCAATATTGTCTAAGGGCTCATGCACACGACCGTATGTATTCTGGGGTCCGCAAAAAAAATACGGATAATGTCCGTGTGCATTCCGTACAGCTGTCCCCTAATAGAACAGTCCTATCCTTGTCCGTAATGCGAACAATAAGGCCTCTTTCACACGGGCGTCATGGTTTTGGGCCGGATGCGTCCCAGGTGCATTGCCGCAAACCCGCGCGAGTAGGTACGCAATTTCAGTCAGTTTTGACTGCGATTGTGTTCCGTTGTTCCGTTTTTATTGCGCGGGTGCAATACGTTTTGCACGCGCGTGATAAAAAACGGAATGTGGTGCCCAGACCCAGGAGGGGTTAAAAAAATAAAATAAAATTTAACTCATCTTAATCCACTGGTTCGCGCAGCCCGGCTTCTCTTCTTTCTTCAGGACCTGGGTAAAAGACCTTTGATGACATCACTGCGCTCAATACATGGTCCATCACATGATCCATCACCATGGTGATGTATCATGTAACAGACCATGTGATGAGCGCAGTGACATCACCACAGGTCCTTTTCCTACTGCAAAGCAAATATGAAGACAGAAGAGAACCCGGGCTGCGCGAACAAGTGGATTAAGGTGAGTTAAATTATTTTATTTATTTTTTTAACCCCTCCAGCCCTATTGTACTACACATTCTGTAAGAATGCTATTATTTTCCCTTATAACCATGTTATAAGGGAAAATAATAATGATCGGGTCCCCATCCCGTTCGTCGCCTAGCAACCGTGTGTGAAAATCGCACTGCATCCGCACTTGCTTGCGGATGCTTGCGATTTTCACGCAGCCCCATTCACTTCTATGGGGCCTAAAACGCACAAAGTAGAGCATGCTGCGATTTTCACGCAACGCACAAGTGATGCGTGAAAATCACCGCTCATGTGCACAGCCCCTTAGAAATGAATAGGTCCAGATTCAGTGTGGGTGCAATGTTCTCACCTCACGCATTGCACCCACGTGGAAATCTCGCCCGTGTGAAAGAGGCCTAATAGGTCATGGTCTATTCTTTTGCGGAACTGACATACAGAAATGGAATGCACACGGAGTAACTTCAGTTTTTTTACGGACTCATTGAAATTGATGGTTCCGCATACAGTCCGCAAAAAACTGAAAGGATACGGAAAGAAAATAAGTTTGTGTGCATGAGCCTTAACTTGTGGCTTTTTTTTTTTTCAATGCCCATTTGCAGCACAAGCCCCAAAATGTCATAATCTCTGCAGCATCTACTGGGTCTTCCTCAGGGGTTCAGAGGGGTTGAGAAAATGATGATGTGGGATTTTGGGAAACTACTTGCTGGGCATCTAAATTAGTTTGGGCTACCATTCATGTATAAAATACTCAGAGAAAAAGATAAAAAAATAAATAAATTATGTGGAGCCCCCAGTGTTAACCCCTGTATTTCTACGCTACCCACAAATTCAGGAATGTGAGGCTAATAATCCTCTGGGAGTGAGGTTCATATGGGATCACTGGGGTGGGTGTCGGCGGCTGCCTTAGCTGTTGTCCTTCTTGAGGGTCTTATCACATCCATATCAGGGGCAATGTGGGTGTATGCCTCCTCAGCTGAATACAGTATTGGGATGATTGGGACATTTTTTTTTATAGAGGGTGTAAATATCTATGATTCAACATGTGTAAAATGTGTATTCATTTTATTTAAAGAGGACCTTTTATCAGTTTTGACATTGTTATGGTATAACCTTGTAGGACGGCCCCTACTGATGCCAGGTAGAAGGAGACGCCCACAGCAGAAGACTGCGTCTCCTCCCCATTGCATTTAATTCTCATTATAATACAGCATGCGAAATCATCGTGGGGCCACAGTGGACGAACAGGGGGGGGGGGGGGTTTGAAAAAACAAATACACCCAAGGCATCAGTGGGGGCCACCCTACAAGGTAATACCATAATTAGCCTATGTAAAAACTGATGAAAGCATAGCACCCACACTGAATCCTGACCCATTAATTTAAATGGGGCTGTGTACATGAGCGTTGTTTTTCACGCATCACTTGTGCGTTGCGTGAAAATTGAAAATCACAGCATGTTCTATATTCTGCGTTTTTCACGCAATGCTGACCCCATAGAAGTGAATGGGGCTGCATTAAAAACACATTAAATCCGCAAGCAAGTGCGGATGCGATGCGATTTTCACGGATGTTACTAGGAGATGTTGTTAGTAAACATTCAGTTTTTTATCACGCCCGTACAAAATGCATTAAAACGCATTGCACTCACGCAGAAAAAAAACGCAGAACACAATCGCAGACAAAACTGACTGAACGCAAAACAAAGAACACAATCGCAGACAAAACTCAATGAACTTGCTTGCAGAATTGCGCAATTTTCCCGGAACGCATCCGCGACGTTCGTCTGCAAGGGGCCTTAGACTTTATCTCTGTGGAGGCCCCATTCCTGGTTTTGGTTCACAATCACTGATGGAAACCACTGACCAAAATACTGATGTGTGAATGAGGCTTTATTCACAGGGGTGTGTGTAGTGCTTTTACATGTGAAGCAGTTGTAATCAATTTGAAATAAAATGAAGGAGACAGAAAAAATTAAAGGAAAAAATAAAAATGATAAAAATTTACAAAAAAAAAGAAAAGTTGTATATCCTAGAGTAAAAAGAAACCTGTGCGAAATGTTGTGGAAGGACCTGAATTAAACAGTTTATTGGGGGGGGGGGACACCAACATAACAGAGTTGGAACTGGTTGTAGAGGAATGGGCTAAAACTCCAACAAGGCGATGTGCAGGACCAATTAACAATTACTGGATATGTATGGTTGCACACCTGATACTAAAAGCAGAGGTTCACACACTTTTCCCACTCACAGACATGTGACATTGGATCAGTTCTAGCGCCCCATACCTCTTACATTCAGTGATGTCTCCTTTGTAGATGTTCTCTGTCCTTGTCTTCTCCTTTCAGACCAGATCACCATTTTGTCGCCATTTTCTGTCTCTGCAGTTGACAACAACAAAAAAATCTAAGTTTACTACTTTTCCATTATCCTCCCATCTTCTGGGCAAATCATCCTACTACCCCCACTACTGTGCCACTGTGCTCCCCAATACTATACTGCAGAAACAGATAATACTAGTACCACACAGAGCCCTCCATATAAAATACCTCTTCTTTGTGGCCTCAGTAGAAGCCCCCGTAGTGCCCTATAATAATGTGCCATTATCAAGTGCCTCTCTTCCACCCCCAATGTGCCAGTAACAAGTGCCTCTCCAAGCCCCCCCCATGTGCCAGTAACAAGTGCCTCTCTCCCCCGCACCATGTGCCAGTAACAAGTTCCTCTCCATGCCACCCCATGGCCAGTAACAAGTGCCTCTCCATGCCCCCCCATGTGCCAGTAACAAGTGCCTCTCCATGCCCCCCATGTGCCAGTATCAAGTGCCAACCCCCCATGTGCCAGTATCAAGTGCCAACCCCCCATGTGCCAGTATCAAGTGCCAATCCCCCATGTACCAGTATCAAGTGCCAACCCCACCCATGTGCCAGTATTAAGTGCCAAACCCACCCCCATGTGCCAGTATCAAGTGCCTCCCGCTCCCCCATGTAGCAGTAACAGATAGTCTGGTATTTTAAAAAAACAAAAAAAAACACTTATACTTACCTCCATCACACAGCGATGCAGGCCTCTTCTGGCCTGTGTCCCGCGCTGTACGGCTCAGGCGGCGCAATGACGTCATTGCGCCGCCTGCACCGGCCTCTGATAGGCTGCCAGCACAAGGCCTGCAGCCTATCAGAGGAACAGGGAAGGGAGACACCTCTCCCTCGCCTGCCCCAAAGCACAGCCATCTGTATCGCTGTCCTGAGGACGGCGATACAGATTACTATGGAGATGAGCGCTTCCACAATGGAAGCGTTCAGCTCCCTGTGACCTGTCGCTGCAGGCCCCCTTCCCGGAGCCAGAGCAAGGCCCCAACCAGCGCGAGGCCTCACAATAAAAAGGCTTGGGACCGGCCAGTGTCGGGTGGTTGGCTTGGGGGCGCCTAAGGACTCGGGGGCCGGCCCTGCATTGGATCAATTTCCACAATAGATAAATGACCATGTAATATTTTTACTTTTTTAATTTGGTTATTTTTATCTATTTATTTATTCGTGTGCAAAAAAACGGATTCAACACCATTGACTTAGGCCTCTTGCACATGACCGTATGGCTTTTTCAGTATTTTGCTGTCCGCAAAAAATACGGATGACATCCGTGTGCATTCTGTTTTTTGTGGAATGGAACAGCTGGCCCCTGATATAACAGTACTATCCTTGACCTTTATGCAGACAATAATAGGACATGTTCTATCTTTGAACGGAAGGTAAAAATGGAAATACGGAAACAGAAGACATATGGATTACCTTTTTTTTTTTTTTTTGTGGATCCATTGAAATGATTAGTTCCGTATACGGTTCATATGCAGAACGCGAAAAAACAGAACGTAAACGGAAAATAAAATGTTCGTGTGCAACTTTACATGGTTTTTGGTGCCAGATTTGGCATGTTCAGTTTCCCATGCCGCACACAAAAACGCTGCTTGCAGCGGTTTTGTGTCCGGCATGGGAACGCAACAAATCTGGACAAAACTGAACACTTGTGCTGTGGTTTTGAGAGCCTGTGCCGGATCTCAAAACTGGAAAGGAAGACCCAGATGTAAAAGTAGCCTTACATGATGGTGTCAAGTCACCTGCACAGTCAATGGAACACCTTTGTGGTGGACTGAAAGAGTCACAGTGTATGTAGTAGGCGAATCTGCAGTGACTGTGTGATGTTATCGAATAAATATTTCCCGCGCCTTGTGAGTCCTTTCAAAAAGTTCATAAGGCTGGTCCAAGTGCACAGTGAGTCATTTAACCAAAGGAGCTGTCAAAAATGAAAGGTGGAATCTGATTGGTTGCTATAGGCAACTAAGCCAGTTCTACTTTACACCACTTTGATAAATGACCATATATATATATATATATATATATATATATATATATATGGTCATTTATCAAAGTGGTGTAAAGTAGAACTGGCTTAGTTGCCCATAGCAACCAATCAGATTCCACCTTTCAGCGGCAGCCTGAATGTGTGAGCGACACTGACAGTAAGTGACTGAGTCACTGACCAAGTTTTAAGTCCCCCTGAGGCTCAGCCTGAGTAACTGAGCTGAGGCACAATTTTAATAAAGTAAACATTGTCTTGCCTGCTGCATAGGATTGCCACCCGTAGGGGAATAACCCGGACAGTCCGGGTTTGTAATCCTGTGCCCGGGTACAAGCCTTTCTCAGACCCGGAAACAGGATTCATTTCAAACTTCAGACTTGCTCACCTGACGACTGGCGATGAGGCGTCAGCAGCGGATGATCAGAGTGATGCTAGCGCAGGGTGGCGCTGTCTTCAGACAATCCCTCCCTCCTTCTCTCTGCTAGTGAGAGGAAGTGACATCAGAGACAGAGAGAGAGGGAGTGTGGGAGAAATCATTCTCCAGCAGCCTGCGCGTGGGGCAGTTTCTTCTTCTTTTCGTCTGGGAGTCGACCTCTGCGACCAACACCGTGACTTCCGTCCTTTTCCACACACCTGGACCCCTGAACTTCTAAAAAAGGTATTTAAAACATTTGAAGGGTTTAATAAAAAAATATTAATTGGAAGGGGGGGGCACGACACTTGTTAGTATTGCACATAAAACATGGCTTTTGTATAGGTAATAACATTTCCTATATAAAGAGTCCGTCAAAGCACAAATATTGTATTTTTTAAGTACAAAATTTGGAAAGTTGTGATTAACTCCATATGTATTGTGATACCTTGTGATTAACTACAATATTATTTAATTACAAAATATGTGCATAGTGTATACTTTACAAAAAAAATTGCCGCAATTTGTGGTGCTGCTGCACCACTGACCAGTTAGGGAGTGAGGGCAGCAGTAGTCACTTGCTCAGAGAGGTGTATTTCTTCAGTTTAACGATTGCTTTCTGCCCAGAGGGGTAATTTTTGTGGGGAAAATGTGTCTCAACCCAGCCTCAGGAGGAGTCATTACTGGACCAGGATTAATAATGGAGGTGTCAAGAACCACGCCTGACTCCGTTATACCCAGGGTCAGGAAGTTACAGCGGTTGGCTGCGCGCTCTATGTAAGATAGGGCTGTTTCCTTTTGGTTGCTTTCTGGGTTTGCTTTGCAATCCTTTTTGGCTCACTTAGGGATCCGTAGCTCCTTCTCCTCAGCTCTTCCTTGTCCAGCACCCCCAACCTCCTTATATTCCCCTCTCACACTTCTCTGGTTGCCAGATATAGAGCTTCCTGCCTGGACTTCTATACTGACCCACTGGAGCTGTGTTGCTGCGTTCTCTGGTTGTTGGTCCAGAACGTTACCCTCTGGATCCCTGTTAGGCCTTTGTGGTCTGCTGTGGTCGCCCACCTGGGTTTATGTGTTTGTCTGTATTGTCTGTCCTCTCCCTGGTGTTTCCCTCTTAGTGTCAGTGGTGCGGACTAGCGATCCCACCGGCCCGTTCACTATCTAGGGCTCGTTTTAGGGAAAGCCAGGGTTTAGGCACGTGATCGCCGCACGGGTGAGGAACCCGTCTAGGGACGTCAGGGCAGTCAGGTGCCAGCCGCAAAGTGAGTCAGGGGTCACCACCTTCCCTCTCCCTTGGGCAGGGCTTTCCCTTTCCCCTCCCTGTGCGTGACGCCGGTCATTACAGGAGGATTATTATTGTGGGGGCCTAGGTGGAATATGCACAGTGAGTAGTACTAGTAATTTTCTTTCCCATAGGCGTATTGTGCAGCAGATTCCACTTAAGCCCCCACAGTAATAATCCTTTGTATTAATCCATTGTTAGTCCTCATTTAAGCCCCATGCCCCAGCCAGGACTCACTGAGAATCTTAGAGGGCAATTTATCATATTTTTCGCTTTATAAGACGCACATTTTTCCCCGCTAAAGTGTGTGGGGAGGGGAGTTAGTGCGTCTTATAAAGCGAACCTGCCCAGAAACATGGCTGCAGTACGGGCGGGCTGAGTGAGAACCCAGTGTTCGTGCGGCGCGGGCAACGCACTGTACATATCAAGAGGCGGGGCCCGGCCCACTGTTGAAAAAGATGGCAGGCTGGCGACACATTGCGGCTGATAACCAGGTGCGCACCACCAGCAAATGAAGCGGCAACCTCTAAGAGAAGTGTGGGGCAGGCGGCAGCCATTGAAGCTGAATACCGCCAGCCTGCATGTCTTGTCCTCTGCAGCAGGGATCACGCTCCAAGGCAGAGGAGGAGCAATTCTACCTCTCCTCTTCAGTGACACCCTGCATGATGAGCTGATGCTGGTAAGAGCCGGCGAACTGCTGCTCGGCTGCTTCAACCAATCAGCCACTGCCTTAAGATAAGAGGAAGAAGAAGGGAGGGAGTGTTACTGACCCTCTGATTCCCTCATCAGCAGTGCTATCTGTGACGAACTGCGACCGCCGCGGCCACAATACGTCACGAAACCGTCACAGCGCCCCTAGTGGTCAATCCGCAAACAGGCCCCCCCAGCCACTTCCAGCACACCGACAGTCTAACTTGAGTCCGTACAGTCGATAGGCTGAAAGCGCAGGGAGTGGACCTCCGATTGACCGCAAGTAAGCGTGCGACGAACTGCGACCGGAACTACACACAGGGTAGTTTAACTGCCACCACCTTGCAATTTATGGGAGCAAGGACCCCACTATCTAGATAACACAACTGAGTAGCTTTCCCTTCGGAGAGGCTAGGGTAAGTTTTTGCAGTGTTTGAAAACAGGCATATGGCTAGAGAAATGACTTGGAGGTCATTTATTATATATCTATATACAATACAAATTATCACGATGCACAGTAATTATTAACACAATAATCAAGGAGAGTATAGTCCAATAAACAAAAAGAGAGAAAAGAAAGAAAATACTTAGTTTCCGCAGAAAAGATGTCCGTTGGGGAAATAGTCCGTTGCAGGGGTCAAGTCCAAGAAGCCTTTGTCCAGTGTAATATGCCTACAGCCCACAGGTTCTCTGGCTGAGGCCCTCTTTAGGTGTTGTTAAAAGTGGAGAACTCCTTTAGCAGATTCTAGATGTGTTATAAAGGGTCTCAGAATCAAGGCGGGGAATTGAGAGTCCGCCTGCTGGGGCCGGCTGTATTCCTGAGGTGAATGTCAGTTCTGAAATATGGCATGTGCCATATCGTGGGATGTCTCCGCTGTACACAAGTAACAAGCACATATTCACATTCCCTACAAAATATGGAGTTCAGGGATACCAAATATTACTATTATAACTGGTTCTATGATGGGGTAACACCATAACTTTACCTGGGCACATCTTAGAGTTATGTTTGTCCTATGTAAACGTCCAGTGAATTCTGAGTGACACGATGATGTAATTTTTACGTCCGTAAGATGCATGGTCTCTCTTGAAAAGGTAAAAATCATATCTCAGATTCATGTTGCAGTCTGGGAAACCTTGGTGCCGGCTTGTCTGCAGCAAGCCAGCTTACATACCCTGATAGCAGCGACACCAATCGGCTCCCCCCAGGTGCCGTCTTCACACCTAGCTGTGATATCTCTTCAGGAAGAGAAGTTCTTTTGTCAACCATAGGAAGCCAGCTGTAATTGCGTTATCTGCTAGGCATCTATTGACTGACTTGAACAAAAGGACTATGTTGTTCTCTGGGTACAACAGAAGAAGACGCTCTGAATAATCAAATTGTAGGTTCTGGGGCCTAGGGAAATAATTACTGTTTAATAAGGCAGAGTAATATTGATAATATTGGGAGGACAGTTCAATATTCTCGCGGCTCATCCGTGACACCTCCCCCCCGCGTCTGTGGCTAGACATCCGTCCGCAAGACGGGTGGCGTCGCCGCTAACCTGCGCTGATCGGTCTGGATCGCCGTTGCACCGGGATAAGCCATCCGCATTTTGATGTCTGCTGCCTGCCCTGTGCTGGATGGTAAAATCGTACTGCTGCAGCGACAAGCTCCAACGTAGGAGTTTCCCGTTGGACCCCGCAGTACGGTTCAGCCAACTGAGAGGATTATGGTCCGTAATGATTGTGAAGGAGCGGCCGTACAGATAGGATTGAAGCTTCTGCAGGGCCCACACAATCGCCAGACACTCCTTTTCTGTAGTTGAGTAGGAGACTTCTCGGGGAAGAAGTTTCCGGCTCAGGTACAGAAGAGGATGCTCGTCCCCTTTTCCATCCACCTGGCTTAAGACAGCGCCGAGACCATAATCTGATGCGTCGGTTTGCACTACGAACCGACGGCTGAAATCTGGGGCTTGAAGCACAGGGGCGCTAGCTAACGCCTGCTTCAAGGCCCGGGAGGCGTTCTCACACTCAGGTGTCCAACTAATGGTTTTTGGTTCCTTCTTCCTAGTGGCATCTGTTAGGGGCTTCGCGATGGCACTATAGGCCGGTACAAACTTCCTATAGTAGCCCGCGGTCCCCAGGAAGGCCTGAACCTGTCGCTTGGTGATAGGCCGAGGCCACGCTAAGATGGCGTCGACCTTTCCCGTGTCCGGTTTCAGGGTGTTCCCTCCCACTCGGTGCCCTAAATACTGGACTTCCGTCATGCCGATCTGACACTTACTTGGCTTAACTGTCAAATTGGCTGCAGCCAGCCGTTGCAGTACCTGGGTCAGATGTTTGAGGTGTTCTTCCCAGGTGGGGCTAAACACCGCAATATCATCCAAATATGCTGCAGCGAACGGTTGCATTTCCTCCAGCAGGTCGTTCATAGCCCGCTGGAACGTGGCAGGCGCATTTTTCATTCCAAAGGGCATCGTCGTAAATTCGAAGAGCCCGAAGGGAGTGATAAAGGCCGACTTCTGCCGCGCGTCCGGGGCAAGAGGGATCTGCCAGTACCCCCGGCTCAGATCCATGATTGATAGATAGCTGGCAGCCGCCAGCTTATCTAGCATCTCATCGATGCGAGGCATGGGGTAGGCGTCCGTAGTGGTTACAGCGTTCAACTTCCGGTAGTCCACGCAGAACCGCGTTGTCTTGTCTTTCTTGGGTACCAAGACGACGGGTGCCGCCCATGGACTACAGGACCGCTGAACGACCCCCAGTTCTAGCATCTCCCCCACCTCACGCTGCATGTCCGCCTGCACCTCCGGAGAGACGCGATAGGCGGATTGCTTGATGGGGGGATGTGCTCCGGTATCTAACCGGTGAGCGACCAGATTGGTCCGTCCCGGGATACCTGAGAAGGTCCGGTGGTACCGACCTAACACCTCCTGTAACTGCTCTCTCTGGGACGGGGAGAGCTGTGGGTTGACATTTATGTCCCCGTCCGTCTCCCGGGTGTCAGCCAGCAGATCTACCAGAGGGTCTGTCTCGCCCTGTTCTAACCGGCTGCACACTGGGAGTACATACTGGGTTCTATCGTGGTGAGCCTTCAGCATGTTAATGTGAAAGGCCTTCTGTTTTCTACCCCCCATGTTCACCAAGTATGTCAGGGGGTTTAAACGCTTCTCTATGGTGTATGGCCCCTCCCATGCCGCCTGTAACTTATTGTGCCGTATGGGAAGAAGGGCATAGACCTTGTCTCCAGTTTCAAATGCCCGGTCTCCCGCGGTGCGGTCGTACCATAGTTTCTGTTTGGCCTGGGCCTGGGCCAGATTCTCTGTTACCATGGCAGAGAGTGACTCCATTTTGTCTCTGAACTTCAGGACGTAATCCACTACAGAGACATCCGTGGGATCACCTTTGCCTTCCCACGTCTCTCGCATCAGCTGTAGTGGCCCTCGGACGTTCCTGCCATACAGGAGTTCAAACGGGGAGAACCCGGTGGACTCTTGCGGTACTTCCCTGTAGGCAAACAGCAGATGAGGCAGGTACCGTTCCCAGTCCCCACCCTGCGACTCAATGAATGTGGCCAGCATCTGCTTTAATGACGCGTTAAAGCGCTCGCAGAGGCCGTTGGTTTGCGGGTGGTATGGACTGGAGACGAGGTGCGTCATCTGGATCCTTGCCGCCAGGGCGTTCATCAGTTCAGACATAAACTGGGGTCCCTGATCTGTGAGCATCTCCGCAGGGAACCCTACACGGGAAAATATGGAAATTAGCGCGTCTGCTACCTTGTCTGCCCTCAGGGAGGAGAGGGCGACCGCATCTGGGTAGCGAGTCGCGTAATCCACCAGCGTCAAGATGTACCTCTTGCCGCTGTGGCTGGGAATGGGCAGAGGTCCAATTATGTCGACTGCCACTCGGTGAAATGGCTCACTTATGATTGGCAGTGGACACAGGGGAGCCTTGCGCGGATTCCCAGCTCGTTTAACTTTCTGACAAACCGTACAGGAGCGACAATAATTGATGACATCTATCCTCATTCTAGGCCAGTAGAAATGCCCCTGAATACGGTCAAGTGTCCTGCGAATTCCTAGGTGCCCTGCCAAGGGGATGTCATGGGCGGATTTCAGCACATGCCCCCGGAAGGCACTAGGTACCACAAGCGACTTGGTACTCACGGTCATTTCGCCTTCGGTGGGTTGTATCGCCTCACTATACAACTTCCCACCTTCCCAGTACACTTTGAACCCGGCCCCATCCGCGAGAGGCTCAGCAGCCTGTCTTCTGAGACCCTCGAGGCTAGGATCGGTTTGAAGTGCGTGCTCGAAGGCCGCCTGATCCGTTTCAGCCAGCTGGCCCGTGGCGTACGAGGCCTGTGGCTGACAGTCACCCTCCCTGGGGTCAGAGGAGTGGGAGGAGACCGGAGCCTCTTCCCCCTGTTCTGAGTTCAAGTTTTGGGTGGCCCGACTCCGAGTCACAGCTAGGACAGGTATGACTTCGGAGCAAGGCAGATTAGCATTTTCAATATCACATGTAGAAATCACATTAGCAGGTACATCATGCATATCATCAACATTAATATTGGATACATTCAACCCCCCTCCCACAGACTCTTGCCCCCGGGTGCCAAGCACCTGGGTGGGGGCAGAGGGCGGACCCCCTTCCTGGGATCCCGAGGGGTTCGTGGCGGGTTCATAATAGGATACCAGCTTGCCTAGATCGGACCCCAACAAAACAGGAACTGGTAGCTGGTCTAGGATACCAACTACCTTTTCTTGAACACCCACCCCCCAGTCGATGGAAACTCGGGCTTGGGGAATGTGAGAAAGAGTGCCCCCCACCCCAGTGAGGGTGAGGTACTTGTCTGGGATGATGTCCTTTGTGGGCACAAGGTGCGGACGCACCAGGGTGACATCGGCTCCCGTGTCCCGGAAACCGGTGACTAGCTGGTCATTCACTGTAACAAGCTGGTGATTGCTGGTGATGGGGTGAATCTCCTCCCCACCGGCGAACAAAACAGTTGAAGATGGTTCACGCTGGGATGCGCTGGCTGGCTGTGTCTGTCGTGGGCGAGGTACAGGTGGTTCAGATGCTGGCTGTGGCTGTCTCCGCTCAGGACAGTTGAATTTCATATGTCCAGGCTTGCGGCAGTAGTGACAGGTGATTCCATTAGGTGCCCCAGGTCTGGAAGCAGTAGCTGCACTTGGTGGTCTCTGTGGTGGACGGCCCACAGAGGCAGGGGGGTCTGCCCTGGCATTGGGCGGACCTCCTCTCCAGTGAGATGGTGCAGATTTACGCAGCTCGGGCACTCTGGTTGTTACAAAAGTCTCAGCTAAGTCTGCAGCAGCGGTTGCTGACGCAGGCTTCCGTTCTAGCACGAATTGTCTCACATCCGCAGGGCAAATACAAAGAAGCTGGTCTAGCACCATCAAGTCCTCTAGGATGTCATAAGACCCTTTTGTTAGGCCTAAAGTCCACTGCCGGAATGTAGTGCGTAAGCTGCTGACCACATCCGGATAAGAGTCCGTACGATCCTTTTGTAAGGACCTAAACCTTTTCCGATAGACTTCAGGGGTCAGCTGGTATTTAGCAATGATAGCGTCTTTTATGGCGGAATAATCTTCATCCTGCTCCATGGATAACTCCGCAAACGCGTCCAGCGCTTTGTAGCGCAACAGGGGGGTCAGGTGTCTGGCCCACTGCTCTTGGGGCAGACGATACTGACGGCAGGCTTTCTCAAAGGATCGCAAAAACAAGTCTATGTCAGTGTCCTTTTCAATGGGAGCAAATTTAAATTTTGCACTCACGTGTGATGCTGCTCCTTCTGCAGGAAAGTTGGGTGATGAGCTTCGGCTGGGTTGATGTATTCTGGCCATGCTCAGTTCATGCCGACGTTGGCTTTCTGCAGCAGCGGCCTCCCTCTCAGCTCGGCGTTCTTCGCGCTCCGCCATGTACTGCAGGTACTTTACCGGGTCAGTGTCCATTAGTTTTTGGAGGGCCTGCTGCATCATAGGGTCTGTACAAATAGATAGTCTGGTACTGGCCGGTTCCGGGCGAGTACTTAAAGAAAAATTAGGATCCGTACTGAAATACTGCGCTGGGGGGCCAACAGGGCCTGCAGGATGTTCCCCCTCCGAGTAGTCAGGATTCTCAGTCTCCGGTTCCTCAGGACTTGAGTCAGATGGGCCGGTGTCTCCCGCAGTAGACACATCCAACAGCCGCAGTTGTTGGTTATCCCATCGGAACAAGTCTTTTATCAGGTCGGTCTTCGTCTTGCGACCGACTTCAATGCCCCGTTCTTGGCACAGATTTTCCAGATCTGCCAAAGCCATTTTCTTGTATTCCCCGGACATTTTCACGCCAAATAAAAGATAGATAAAGAAAACAAGATTTCGGGGAGGGTACTGGACTACACAGTCTCTCTGTACACACAGATAAATGTATTGCACTCAGCCACACCACCACCAAATTGGTTTGGTTCTGACAGAGGTAAATTAGTTAATCTCTGTTCAGATGTTCTAAACACATGCAAAAAGGAATCCCACCGCTGCCACCAATATGTGACGAACTGCGACCGCCGCGGCCACAATACGTCACGAAACCGTCACAGCGCCCCTAGTGGTCAATCCGCAAACAGGCCCCCCCAGCCACTTCCAGCACACCGACAGTCTAACTTGAGTCCGTACAGTCGATAGGCTGAAAGCGCAGGGAGTGGACCTCCGATTGACCGCAAGTAAGCGTGCGACGAACTGCGACCGGAACTACACACAGGGTAGTTTAACTGCCACCACCTTGCAATTTATGGGAGCAAGGACCCCACTATCTAGATAACACAACTGAGTAGCTTTCCCTTCGGAGAGGCTAGGGTAAGTTTTTGCAGTGTTTGAAAACAGGCATATGGCTAGAGAAATGACTTGGAGGTCATTTATTATATATCTATATACAATACAAATTATCACGATGCACAGTAATTATTAACACAATAATCAAGGAGAGTATAGTCCAATAAACAAAAAGAGAGAAAAGAAAGAAAATACTTAGTTTCCGCAGAAAAGATGTCCGTTGGGGAAATAGTCCGTTGCAGGGGTCAAGTCCAAGAAGCCTTTGTCCAGTGTAATATGCCTACAGCCCACAGGTTCTCTGGCTGAGGCCCTCTTTAGGTGTTGTTAAAAGTGGAGAACTCCTTTAGCAGATTCTAGATGTGTTATAAAGGGTCTCAGAATCAAGGCGGGGAATTGAGAGTCCGCCTGCTGGGGCCGGCTGTATTCCTGAGGTGAATGTCAGTTCTGAAATATGGCATGTGCCATATCGTGGGATGTCTCCGCTGTACACAAGTAACAAGCACATATTCACATTCCCTACAAAATATGGAGTTCAGGGATACCAAATATTACTATTATAACTGGTTCTATGATGGGGTAACACCATAACTTTACCTGGGCACATCTTAGAGTTATGTTTGTCCTATGTAAACGTCCAGTGAATTCTGAGTGACACGATGATGTAATTTTTACGTCCGTAAGATGCATGGTCTCTCTTGAAAAGGTAAAAATCATATCTCAGATTCATGTTGCAGTCTGGGAAACCTTGGTGCCGGCTTGTCTGCAGCAAGCCAGCTTACATACCCTGATAGCAGCGACACCAATCGGCTCCCCCCAGGTGCCGTCTTCACACCTAGCTGTGATATCTCTTCAGGAAGAGAAGTTCTTTTGTCAACCATAGGAAGCCAGCTGTAATTGCGTTATCTGCTAGGCATCTATTGACTGACTTGAACAAAAGGACTATGTTGTTCTCTGGGTACAACAGAAGAAGACGCTCTGAATAATCAAATTGTAGGTTCTGGGGCCTAGGGAAATAATTACTGTTTAATAAGGCAGAGTAATATTGATAATATTGGGAGGACAGTTCAATATTCTCGCGGCTCATCCGTGACACTATCCATTGGGACTCCTGGACTGTCTACACCTGAAGTGCCTGGGTAAAAGTGACAGCCAGGATATGAAGGGGGAGCTCAGGAGCATAAATATGCATGAAATAAGACTATTAAGCATCTCATTCATACTGCAGTACATGGGTGTATTCCTATGTGGGTGCATTCCTATGGATGAGGGAGGTTATAGTCACATTTAATATAAACACTGTCTCACGGGATTGTACTTTAATTGGCTTAAGTGTTTATATTAAATGTGACCATAACCCCCCTACATCCATAGGAATACACCCATGTACTGCACATATTTTATCGCACCTTTGTTTTTTATTTTTTCCTTCTCTAAACCCTAGGTGCATCTTATAAAGCGAACAACACGGTCATTGTATTACTTTCAGTAGTGCTGGTTAGGTTTAGGCATGCATGGAGCCAAAATGGGAATTAACATATTTTTCGCCCTATAAGACGCACCGGCCCATAAGACGCACCTAGGTTTTTGAGGAGGAAAATAAGAAAAAAATATTTTTTAACCAAAATGTGTGCTTTTGGTGTGTTAGAACTAATGGCGGTCTGTGCATGACACTATTATGGGGGATCTGTGGATGGCACTGTTATGGGGGGGAGCTGTGGATGGCATTATGATGGAGGGGTCTGTGGATGGCATTATGATGGTGGGGGGATCTGTGGATGGCATTATGATGGTGGGGGGGATCTGTGGATGGCATTATGATGGTGGGGGGGTCTGTGGATGGCATTATGATGGTGGGGGGGATCTGTGGATGGCATTATGATGGTGGGGGGGTCTGTGGATGACATTATGGTGGGGGGGGATCTGTGGATGGCACTGTTATGGGGTAGTGGATTTGTGGATGACACTGCTATATGTGTCATCCACAGATCCCCCATCATAATGCCATCCACAGACCCCCCCCCCATCATAATGCCATCCACAGACCCCCCCCCATCATAATGCCATCCACAGACCCCCCCCATCATAATGCCATCCACAGACCCCCCCATCATAATGCCATCCACAGACCCCCATCATAATGCCATCCACAGATCCCCCCCACCATCATAATGCCATCCACAGATCCCCCCATCATAATCCCATCCACAGACCCCCCCCCCATCATTATCCCATCCATAGATCCCTAAGGAGGGACTGTAGTAGGCTGGGAAAGCGGCGGGGCAGTGCAGGCACTGTACTCTGGCCCTCCGCTCAGTATGCACTGTATTATACCTAGTGTTAATCATAATATCTAAACTGCTTTCCCCCTGCTCCCCATCTGTACCGTACTTACCGATACACATGTCACACTCCGTCTCCTGTAGTAAGCGCGCGCAGGCAGGCCGGGCTGCAGGCAGCCATAACTCACTGAGGTCGCATGCCTGCTGCGCCTGCTTTATTCATAAAGTAGGCGGAGCAGGCACGTGACCTCAGTGAGTTACGGCCGCCTTTAGCCCGGCCTGCCTGCTAACGCTTACTACAGGAGACGGAGTGTGACATGTGTATCGGTAAGTACGGTACAGATGGGGAGCAGGGGGAGCGCAGTTTAGATATTATGATTAACACTAGGTATAATACAGTACATACTGAGTGGCGGGCCAGAGTACAGTGCCTGCACTGCCGGCCGCTCTCCTCACTAATACATTACAGTCTGCGATGCTGCAGCATCGCAGACTGCGATGTAAATTGCCAGCATTCGTCCCATAAGACGCAGGGGCACTTTCCCCCCACTTTTGGGGGGAAAAAAGTGCGTCTTACGGTAGCAATGGATTAATTAACCCCCTTGCACCCCTGACAGGGCCTGCTGACGTAATAGTGAAATATAGCCACGCCAGCAACCCAACGGTCATTTAACCCCTCAGATGCTGTGGTCAATAGAAACTACGGCATCTGAGCAGTTAGGCAGGTTTTGTTTTGCCACATGAAAATATCTGAACAATTAAAGGTTTAAATAAAAAAAAGTTTTTCCTGCTTGCTGAATCCTATAACGAAAAAAAAATTAAAGAAAAATGTGTGATTCAACGTTTTTAGTCCTCCCAAAAAATTTATCAAAAAACTATGTTTATCGAAATAAAAAAAAAATCCCCAGTAACTCCACAAAAAACAGCACTCACACAGCTCATGCAAAAACAACGGAGGGGTTGGCTCACTTCAGCAAATGGCATTTATCATGTATAGAAAGTTAATATAAGACACTTACAAATGTATTGTCGCCATATTACCTCTTTTGATAGCTGGATTCATTTCGCCATCGCATTATACACGGTTTCCATGGTTATGACCACCCTGCAATCAATCAGTGGTGGTCGTAGTTGTATACTATAGCAGAAAAGGTGCCAGCCTTTATGCGCTCCCACAGTCCCAGCCACCAGAAAAGTTGGCGTTTTTAGCTATAGTGTGCAAGCATGACCACCACTGCTGGATTGCAGGGTGGTCGTAACCATGGATACAGGCTGTGTTAAATGTGATGGAAGAATTGATCCAGCCATCAAAGAATGCAATATGAACAATCACAATACATTAGTAAGTGCCTTGTAGTAACTTCCTCTACATGATAAATGCTATTTGCTGATGTGAGACAACCCGTAAGACAGGGCCTATTTTAATTTTAATATTTTACATTTTTCCTCCATGCTGTGACAGTGTAGTTCTGGTTGCTATGGCCTACGTGTAGTTGCGGCAGCCTGTGTGTAAACTGCTCCTAGTGTATGCTTGCTACCCTCCCTGTTGTCTCGGTTCTGGCAGTGTCACAGTGTGGTCACTGTGACACGGGTTGTTTGTGCTCTGGCATAGTGGCTGCGGTGGACTGCGTGTATGATGGTTGCCAGGGGCAACATCCAATGCAGCCTGTGCTTTGACTTCTGTGTTCATGCAGGCTCCCCTCCATGTTTGGGTCTGATGGGGTTAATGGTCTTCATCTGGGTATGGTCACTAGGCGCTCTTTATATACCTGTGTGCCTGGGTTTAGGGGCATTTTGTCTCCAGTCTTGCTGGGTGCATGAGCCATGCACCTTACCTGGGTGATGCCATCTGCCCTGTTTGTGTGGCCACATACTATGTTATTGAGGTCACCTGGTCTTCCTGTCTTGCCTGGTTATCAGAGTTGTTTCTGTGTGCTAGGTCTCCTAGCCTAGTTCTATGTCTTCTTAGTTTGGTTCTGTTTCAGGTCTGCAACTTCCATGTGTCTTCCTGCATGGAGTCCAGACATTTGCTTCTGTTCCTGTCTGATTTTTCTGTGCCTTGTGTGCAGCTCTATCTGTTTGCCCATGGCACTAACTACACATGAGGAACAGGCATCTGCTTGTCCTGTCTATGCCTTTGTGACAGGGCTCCTGGGTTCTCCGGAGGGAGGACAACAAGTCTACATTGGTCCAGGCAGCTGCTTGTTTTCTGGTACTTGTTTGTTTTGTCTTACTGGTCCTGTTTGGTTGTCTGGGTTCCAGTAGCTTGCTTGGGTTCCAGTCCTGTTTGTCTTGACTGCTGGTGCTTTTCCAGCAGTCTCTGCAGGTAAGTGGCCAAGTGCACCGGGACCATCCTGGAGGTGCAACCAGTGAGCCTCGGCTAAGTTCATCTCTACCATCTGGGGCTCTCTGAAGAATGGGCTCACTTTGTCTCTGCCCTCTGGGTTTGGCCCCAAGTAAAACCGTTGCACTTGGTCCAGTGGTATTTCTTGACACTGGCCCCTTACCTGCTGTTCCAGTTTCTGCTTACTGTCAAGTCTGTGCTTGCCTGTGTGTTTGCTTAGATATGTTTTTGCGGTGATGGTTCCTCGTTAGAACATGACCTTTTTATTTCTCCATTTATATGACTACCACCTAGGTTTTTGGGGGGTTTGACATCATGGAGTTCACTGTGTACTAAAAATGACCTGAAGTCCTTATTTTGCAGCTCAATACAAATGCTAAGTAATTGAATGCATGGACACAAATGCTTGGTTGATAGTGAGTGTGGCTGAATTTGATAGATGCCTTCCTGTATCATTCCAGCTATTGCCATTTGGAGACCAACGTGGTCCACAATAAGGAGAAACTCCTTACCCACCTTAATTTTAACACCAATGCTACCAGGAGAAAGAAGGACTTTCTTAACATCATCACAAAGCCACAAGGTAAGTGAATGCATGGACACAAATGCCTGACCATGATCTTGTCATATGTATGCTGGCCCATTGAGTGATGGTGAATAAATATTTTTATTTATTTTTTTGTCAGAAGACTGCACCTCTGCTGTTAGCCATAATGCCAAACAAAAAAGAATCAGGTGCACAAGCAGAAAGAGGAGGAAGATAGAGCAGAAGCAGCTAGCTAAACTAGCTGGAAGCCTCGACAGGTTTCTTGTGAGTACAGCTGAAAGTACATTAGGATCACCAGTAGCACCACAAGAGCCTCACGCACTCGAACAAGTGCCTGTGGACATTCCTTTTGTTACTTTAGAAACAGAAGAGAACGATGTGTGTGAAGATGCTCCTACTTCTGCTCAGCCAAATATTATGCCAGAGAATTGACCTCAAAGTCTTCACCGCTATTGGCCTGAGGCCTCATGCACACGACAGTATTTTTTCACGGTCCGCAAAAACGGGGTCCGTAGGTCCGTGATCCGTGACCGTTTTTTCGTCCGTGGGTCTTCCTTGATTTTTGGAGGATCCACGGACATGAAAAAAAAGTCGTTTTGGTGTCCGCCTGGCCGTGCGGAGCCAAACGGATCCGTCCTGAATTACAATGCAAGTCAATGGGGACGGATCCGTTTGACGTTGACACAATATGGTGCCATTTCAAACGGATCCGTCCCCATTGACTTTCAATGTAAAGTCTGGAGTCCCTTTTATACCATCGGATCGGAGTTTTCTCCAATCCGATGGTATATTTTAACTTGAAGCGTCCCCATCACCATGGGAACGCCTCTATGTTAGAATAAACTGTCGGATATGAGTTAGATCGTGAAAACTCATTTCCGACAGTATATTCTAACACAGAGGCGTTCCCATGGCGATGGAGATGCTTCTAGTTAGAATATACTACAAACTGTGTACATGACTGCCCCCTGCTGCCTGGCAGCACCTGATCTCTTACAGGGGGGCGTGATCAGCACAATTAACCCCTCAGGTGCCGCACCTGAAGGGGTTAATTGTACTATCATATCCCCCTGTAAGAGATCAGGGCTGCCAAACAGCAGGGGGCAGACCCCCTCCCCAGTTTGAATATCATTGGTGGCCAATGCGGCCCCCCTCCCTCTATTGTAATAATAGGTTGGTGGCACAGTGTGCGGCCCCCCGCCCCCCCCCCCTCCCTCCCTCTATTGTAATAATCCGTTGGTGGCACAGTGTGCACCGCCCATCGCCCCCCCTTCCTCCCTCTATTGTAATAATTCGTAGGTGGCACAGTGTCGGCCCCCCATCGCCCCCCCTTCCTCCCTCTATTGTAATAATTTGTTGGTGGCACAGTGTGCGCACCCCCCATCGGCCCCCCTCTCTCTATAGCATTAACAACATTGGTGGCCAGTGTGCGGCCTCCCCCCTCCCCCCCCCCCCCCCGATCATTGGTGGCAGCGGAGTTCCGATCGGTGTCCCAGTTTAATCGCTGGGGCTCCGATCGGTAACCATGGCAACCAGGACGCTACTGCAGCCCTGGTTGCCATGGTTACTTAGCAATAGTACAATAGTAAAAGATTCATACTTACCTGGGAGCTGCGATGTCTGTGTCCGGCCGGGAGCTCCTCCTACTGGTAAGTGACAGTTCATTTAGCAATGTGCCGCACAGACCTGTCACTTACCAGTAGGTGGAGCTCCCGGCCAGACACGAACATCGCAGCAGCCAGCAGGTAAGTATGAATCTTCTACTTTTGTACTATTGTTAAGTAACCATGGCAACCAGGACTGCAGTAGCGTCCTGGTTGCCATGGTTACCGATCGGAGCCCCAGCGATTAAACTGGGACTCCGATCGGAACTCCGCTGCCACCAATGATCGGGGGGGGGGGGAGATGGGAGGCCGCACACTGGCCACCAATGTTGTTAATGCTATGGGGGGCGATGGGGGGCGCACACTGTGCCACCAACGAATTATTACAATAGAGGGAGGAAGGGGGGGGCACACACTGTGCCACCAACAAATTATTACAATAGAGGGAGGAAGGGGGGGGGGAGATGGGGGGCGCACACTGTGCCACCAACGAATTATTACAATAGAGGGAGGAAGGGGGGGCGCACTGGCCACCAATGATATTCAAACTGGGGAGGGGGGGGTCTGCCCCCTGCTGCCTGGCAGCCCTAAACTCTTACAGGGGGATATGATAGTACAATTAACCCCTTCAGGTGCCGCACCTGAAGGGGTTAATTGTGCTGATCACGGCCCCCTGTAAGAGATCGGGTGCTGCCAGGCAGCAGGGGGCAGTCATGTACACAGTTTGTAGTGTATTCTAACTAGAAGTGTCCCCATCACCATGGGAACGCTTCTGTGTTAGAATATACTGTCGGATATGAGTTTTCACGAAGTGAAAACTTAGATCTGAAAAAGCTTTTATGCAGACGGATCTTCGGATCCGTCTGTATGAAAGTAACCTACGGCCACGGATCACGGACACGGATGCCAATCTTGTGTGCATCCGTGTTCTTTCACGGACCCATTGGCTTGAATGGGTCCGTGAACCGTTGTCCGTCAAAAAAATAGGACAGGTCATATTTTTTTGACGGACAGGATACACGGATCACGGTCTCGGCTGCAAAACGGTGCATTTTCCAATTTTTCCATGGACCCATTGAAAGTCAATAGGTCCGCGAAAAAAAAACCCTGAAAAACGGCACAACGGCCACGGATGCACACAACGGTCGTGTGCATGAGGCCTGAAACTGTGAATAAAACTTTGAAAACTGAACATGTCAAGAGAGGAACAGTGGAACTGCAGAATAAGGATAAGATCGTGATGGCAGGTCATTTTCTAAGGACTGGTTCTATGTGAATTTGGAGAATGGCGAGACTATCTTAAGGACATGGTTAGTGTTTTCCCCTATACAATGTGCTGCATATTGTTTTCCTTGTATGCTTTTCCAGAAGGCCAAAGGGAAAAGTTATTTTGGAAAGTCAAATTGATTTAATGCATGGAGAAAATTAAACCCCAGGTTGCTAGAACATGAGCGCAGTTCTTACCACCTTTTTGCATTTACAATGTGGAAAGAATTTGAAATGTGGCTACAAAAACAAGAGACTATTGATGCTGCTGCCCAGCTTGCACAACAGAGGCCAATTGAAAAGTGGAAGGCAATCCTAGCCAGGCTAGTTGACTGTGTATCTAGCAAGGCAATCCTTACCCTTACGTGGTCACTCAGAACATCTAAGCACTGATGATAACTGTGGAAACTTCCTAGAAGCGTTCAAGTTACTAGCAAACTATAAGGCTGGTTTCACACGGGCGTTGCGGAAAAATGTGCGGGTGCGTTGCGGAAACACCCGCGATTTTTCCGCGCGAGTGCAAAACATTGTCATGCGTTTTGCACTCGCGTGAGAAAAATCGCGCATGTTTGGTACCCAAACCCGAACTTCTTCACAGCAGTTCGGGCTTGGGATTGATGTTCTGAAGATTCTATTATTTTCCCTTATAACATGGTTATAAGGGAAAATAATAGCATTCTGAATACAGAATGCTTAGTATAATAGTGCTGGAAGGGTTAAAAAAAAATAAAAACGTTAACTCACCTTATCCCCAAGATCGTGTAGTTCCCGGTCGGTCTCTTCTCTAGCTGTGGGCTTGGGCTGAATGACCTTTGGTGATGTCAGATCACATGCTCCAATCACATGGTCCATCACCATGGTGATGGAGCATGTGATCTGACATCACCAAAGGTCCTTTAGCCACAGCTAAAGAAGAGACCGACCGGGAACTAGGCGATCATGGGGATAAGGTGAGTTAACTTTTTTATTTTTTTTAACCCTCCCAGCACCATTATACTAAGCATTCTGTAGTCGGAATGCTATTATTTTCCCTTATAACCATGTTATAAGGGAAAATAATACAGTGAATAGACTGTCACCTAGAACCCATGCGTGAAAATCGCACCGCATCCGCACTTGCTTGCGGATGCTTGCGATTTTCACGCAACCCCATTCATTTCTATGGGGCCTGCGTTACGTGAAAAACGCAGAATATAGAACATGCTGCGATTTTCACGCAACGCATAAGTGATGCGTGAAAATCACCGCTCATGTGAACAGCCCCATAGAAATGAATGGGTCAGGATTCAGTGCGGGTGTAGTGCGTTCAACTCACGCATCGCACCCGCACGGAAATCTCGCCCGTGTGAAAGGGGCCTTACCCAGTTGCCAATCAGCATCTTCACAAAGTTCAGTAGGCACATGGGAACTTAGTGTCCTACCTCTCTCCATAGAGCCAGAATGAATTAATCAGCTTGCTTGGTGATCATGTTAGAACAGCCATTTTTCAAAGAATTATGAAGGCCAAGTATTTTGCGATCATGTTTGATAGCACTCCAGATATTTCTCACACTGATCAAATGTCGCAAGTGATTGGATATGTTCACATTGAAGATACTAAAGTTAATGTGGTGGAATCTGTCATTGATTTTATTCAGTTATATGGGAAATCAGCTGATATCATTACAAAACAGATATGTGACAAGCTACAAGCAGATGGCCTCAAGCCGGAACACTGCTATGGCCAAGGATACGACAACGCAGCAACTATGGCTGGACACATTAGTGGTGTACAGAAAAGCATTTTGGATATCAATCCCAAAGCAGTGTTTGTGCCATGTATCAATCACTTGCTCAATCTTGCTGGTGTGCAAAGCAGTTGGTGTTGGAAGAAAGTCTATGACTTTCTTTAGCGCTGTAGAAAAATTGTATACTTTTACTAAAGTGATCGTGTGACACAAGATGGAGTTCAAAGCAGGAAGAAAATAATAGATGCTTTGGAAGTGTTGCGAGATAGGCCAGAAGAAACCTCTAAAATCAAAGGGGGCGCAGGAAGTCTATTAGGGCTCTTTTACACTTGCGTTGTCCAGATCCAGCGTGTACTCCACTTGCCGGAATTACACGCCGGATCCGGTGTTACTATGGCACCCAGGACGCTATTAAAGTCCTGGTTGCCATAGTAGGAGCGGGAGAGCGGTATACTTACAGTCCGCACGGCTCCCGGGGCGCTCCAGAATGACGTCAGAGCGCCCCATGCGCATGGATGACGTGCCATGTGATCACGTCATCCATGTGCGTGGGGCGCCCTGACGTCACTCTAGAGCGCCCCGGGAGCCGCACGGATGGTAAGTATGCTGCTCCCCCGCTCCCCACTACACTTTACCATGGCTGCCAGGACTTTAGCCTCCCAGCAGCCATGGTAACCATGCAGAAAAAGCTAAACGTCGTATCCGGCAATGCGCCGAAACGACGTTTAGCTTAAGGCCGAATCCAGATCAATGCCTTTCAATGGGCATTCATTCCGGATCCGGCCTTGCGGCAAGTCTTCAGGATTTTTGGCCGGAGCAAAAAGCGCAGCATGCTGCGGTATTTTCTCCGGCCAAAAAACTTTCCGTTCCGGAACTGAAGACATCCTGATGCATCCTGAACGGATTTCTCTCCATTCAGAATGCATTAGGATAAAACTGATCAGGATTCTTCCAGGCATAGAGCCCCGACCACGGAACTCTATGCCGGAAGAAAAGAACGCAAGTGTGAAAGAGCCCTTAGTTTGCATCATGACTTATCTTTTTTTTTTTTTTTTTTCATTTTTCGAGCCCAGTACTCAACGAAGTGAACAATGCATTGCTCAGATATACCTGCAGCAAAAAGGACTTGCACTTGATCAATGTGTGCAAAAGCTGAAATGGTTCTTTTTTGCTAGGAAAAACAAGACTGTGTAGTGTTAGAGGCAACTGTGTTGTGATGCTGGCTTGACCAAGAAACAAAAAGAGAACAACTAGAAGCAGTTGATCAGCTTGAGGAAATCACAAAACATACAACACAGATGAATATGCTTCACCAGCTATTTGCATTCCTGCAAATCCAGACTTTGCTAGATATTGAAAAAGATGATTTTATCAATGAACAAATTCAGCACACATGTGCTAAGTACACAGAGTTCAATGCTGCAGTTATGTTCAATGAAATAAATCACCTTCAGAAACACATTGTCTTGTAGAAGGAAGTCAACACCGATGAGCAGCCTGCTAACTGGACCACTTTAGATTTGCTTTGGTGGGTGTACCAAGGCGAAGCTGCAGGAGAGTTTGACTTGGGCTACTTTCATACTGGTGTTTTGGCTTTCCGTTTGTGAGATCCGTTCAGGGCTCTCACAAGCGGCCCAAAACGGATCAGTTTTGGCCTATTGCATTCTGAATGGAAAAGGATGCCTCATAATGCATCAGTTTGCATATGTTCAGTCACCATTCCACTCTGGAGGCGGACACCAAAGCGCTACAGTCTTTCTGTCCGCGATGTGTTGCGGAGCAAGACTGATCCGTCCTGGCGTACAATGTAAGTCGATGGAGACGGATCCGTTTTCTCTGACACAATAGAAAACTATTTTAATAGTGTTCAAGACCCATCATGGCTATAAAAGACATAATACAACGGATCCTTTCATGACGGATGCATGTGGTTGTATTATTGTAACGGAAGCGTTTTTGCAGATCCATGACGGATCTGCAAAAATGCCAGTGTGAAAGTAGCCTTCGTATGTTGTGGTATTAAGAATCTTTTTAACTATCACTGTTTCAACTGCCAATTGTGAAAGAAGTTTCTCAAAACTGAAATTAATCAAAACAGATCTAAGATCTACAATGAGCCAGGAAAGACTGACTAACCTAGCAATGCTTTCAACTGAGCGAGATTTCAAAATAGAGTTCAATACCGTTATTGAAAAATTTACAAAAATGAAAAGCAGGCGATTTTAAAATAAGGGTAAGTGGATTTACCTGGATTTAGAATTGACTGAACATTAGCTGTAATGTTGTCTACTAGATTTCAAGTATGATTTTGTATTTTGTAGGTTCTGGCTTGCTTCTTGTTTTACTACAAACCGATTCAGTGTTTATCTGTTATCAGGATGTTGCACAGTAGAGCAGTGCCATGGCAGTAACTGGCAGTACGACTCTATGCACAGAAGCTTTTTACGCTGCAGTCAGGGATTGTGCAGACCTGTGTTCTGGACTTGTGGGTACAGATCAAGATGAAACTGGATATCAATGTCTATTATTCAGAGCATAGCAAAAGATGGTATGTAAAGCCATATGTAACCCTGTATGTTATGAGATCCTGCAATGTGTCCTAGTTAAAAGGTTGTCTCACTTCAGCAAATGGTATAATATAAAGTGTATACAGGAAAAGATTGGCGAGAAAATGTCACTTTTTCAGCGGATTTCAATGGCTTTTGTCATGAGAACACATGTCACATTGCCATCTTGGTTATTATTGTCAATTTTAGCTAGGTTACATCTGTATGTGAGCTCCCATGGTCCTGGCCACCAAAGAGGCTGGCACTTTTTCATATAGTGACCACCACTGCTGGATTGCAGAGTGGTCGTAACCATGCAAACGAGCAGTGTATAATGTAATGGAAAAATTAAACCAGCCAGCAAAAGAGGAAATATGGACAATCACAATACATTAGTAAGTGCCTTGTATTAACTTTTGTCTACATGATAAATGCCATTTGCTCTCTAAGTGGCAGTATCCATTGTAGCTTTGGTCCTTCTAGGTTCATATCTTGGTAATTAGCAAAGTGTCTACTTATGTCCTTCTGTTGTCTGCGTTTGACACAGTGTCCTGGTTTTAGCTTATCCAACACAATTTAAGATCAAGAATAGGTCATGCTAATATAAGTCCTGCAATTAATAATATTTCCACTCCTTTTCACATATCGTTATAGTCAACTGAACAGTGCATTTACAGTACCTGCATTGTACGGATTGTGTATTCACTTGTGTAGGACCTGTATCTACCACTACATAGTAACTGTATGGTGGTAATATTGGTCTTATATTGTAATTAGTATCATTATGATGTAATATCCGGTCATTAAGAACTGGTCATACATGTAAGGCTCACGAGCGGAGCAGAACGCTTCCGTCCAGCCCTGATGCAGTCTGAATGGATGCGGATCCGCTCAGACTGCATCAGTCTGGCGGCGTTCAGCCTCCGCTCCGCTCGCCTCCGCACGGCCAGGCGGACACCTGAACGCTGCTTGCAGCGTTCAGCTGTCCGCCTGGCCGTGCGGAGGCGTGCGGATCCGTCCAGACTTACAATGTAAGTCAATGGGAACGGATCCGCTTGAAGATGACACCATATGGCTCAATCTTCAAGCGGATCCGTCCCCCATTGACTTTACATTGAAAGTCTGAACGGATCCGCTCAGGCTACTTTCGCACTTTTTCTAAGTTATTAATGCAGACGGATCCGTACTGAACGGAGCCTCCGTCTGCATTAATATGATCGGATCCGTTCAGAACGGATCCGATCAAGCGCTAGTGTGAAAGTAGCCTTAATGATATTTGCAGTATTTGTCTCTTGTATAGTATTATTGGTCTTGTATAGTTCTATAAAAAAGGCGCGTGTCCAAAATTTAGGGGCGCAATACTAGGTTTGCCCCGGGTGATGGCAACACACGCTACGCCACTGTGGACGGCAAAATTCTTTGTAGGGTAAAATAAAAAAATAAAAACATTCTCCCAAGGTTTTTCATATTGCGTCGTTCACTGTGCGCTGATAGCCGTAACTTTTTTTTAATTTTTACTTTAATATTACAGAGCTATGAGGGCTTGTTTTTGCAGGATGAACAGTAGTTATTTGTAACATTTCTGGGGTATGTGTTTTTGATAACTTGTATTCAATTTTCTTTGGGGGGATGACAAGGTGACAAAAAAATGGCGACTCATGTTTTTTATAGTATGTTTTACATTTTGATTGTTTATATATTTTTATATGTAAAACTGGGAAAGAGTTGATTTGAACTTTTAATTATAAATGTATTTATATTTTTATTTTTTCACGTAATAACTTTTAGCCTCCTTAGGGGGCTAGAACGTGGAATCTTTTGATCCCTTGTCCCATACACCATAATTGCAATTTATTTTAGTGAATAGGATTCTGCTACTCTGCCAGCTTTGCAGGCAGATTACTATGTCAGGCCTGGGACCCTTAGGGCTCTTTCACACGAGTGGATGCCATGCGTGACATCCGCTGCGTGACAGAGTGCCAAGCCCCGCTCCAGACAGCAGAGACATGGAGCAGTAACATGATTGATAATGCTCTGTGCCTCTCTGTGATCTTTTTACTACAAAATCACAGTGAGATAAAGATGTCACCGTGATTTTGTAGTAAAAAGGTCACAGAGAGGCACGGAACAATATCAATCATGTTACTGCTCCGTGTCTCTGCTGTCCAGAGCGGGGCTTGGCACTCTTTCACGCAGCGGATGTCACGCACGGCATCCACTCGTGTGAAAGAGCCCTTAGGCAGGCTCCAATCAGAGTCCTTCAATTTCCCTGTAGAGGCTCTGATCTAAAGAGAGGGAGCTGCATCCCTCTGCCTAACCTCACAGATGCAGCAATCGTTATTGAACACAATATCTGAGGGAATAAATTATTGCCAATCCCAGTCATTACAGTGTAGCAGCCCACTGCATACAAACCCCTGCGCATAATGCCAAACATGGATGCATTATGCGTTAAGGGGTTGTCCATTACAACAACTTATTCCCTAGCCTTTTTTTATACAGAGGAATGCAGGCCCCCATTGTATTAATTGGCGTGGAGTCAAGTAGTCTGCATTCCGACAATCAAACACTTATCCCTTATGTGGTTTGGGAATAAGCTGTAATGGGGCAACCACTTTAATGTGTATGGCCAGCCTTAGAAGGGTTCTCTGAAAATGAACTGATCACAAGATGCCCCATTACATGGATATCAAACAATCAGAAGCAGGAGTTTAAAGGGTTATTCAGGTTCTAGATATGGATGACTTATCGTTTAGAATAGGTCATCAATATCAGATCATAGGGAATCTGACACCTGGCACCCCAACCAGAAGCACAACTTCATCCACTGTCAATGCTACTGCAACCCGGCTCAAAATCATGATGCTAAAGCATTCAGGATCCTTCAGTGACAAATGCGCCTTTTTAGCTTCTCTTGGCCTCTGTATTAATCATTGGCTTGAGATCTCTTTGCCACAGGTGTATAAAATCCAGCACCTAGCCATGCTGTCTGCCTTTACAAACATTTGTCAAAGAATTGTTCCTTATAAAGGGCTCCGTGAATTTGAGCGTAGTACTGTAACAAGGTGTCACCGTTACAATAGGTCAGTTTGTGATATTTCTTACCTCCTAGATATTCCATGATCAGCTGTGAGTGGTATTATTGCAAAGTGGAAGATTTTAGGGACCACAGCAACTCAGCCACAAAGTAGAGACCACATCATGTCAGTAGGCTGGGTCGCTGAATGCTGTGGTGCATAGGTCAACGCCTGTAAAACAACCTCTGTCGCTTAGTTCAAGTCAAAGGAAATCTTAATGTTTCCGACTTTGTGAGAGGAGCTTGGGGAAGGCCCTTCCAGAACAACTGTGCCCACAAAGCAAGATCCATATAGGCATGATTAGCGGTGTTTGGTGTGGCCCACACAGAACCCTGACCTCAACCCCTTTGAACACCTTTGAGATGAATTTCAATGTAGAGTGTGAGACAGGTCCTCTCATCCAACATCAGTGTCTGGCATCACAAATGTTCTTCTGAACTGGGAAACATTCCCACAGAAACGCCCAAATTTTATAAAAAGCCTTCCCAGAAAAGTCAAATCTGTTTTTAGCTGAAAAGGGCAGACCAGCTCTATATAAATGCCAATGGATGTGTGTGTGTCCCAATAGTGTCTGTATATACTGTATGTACCAGCACCACTCCACTGGCTGTGTCTGATTCTGCTGCTCAGCCCCATTGATGTGATACTGCCCTAGTTTGCCATGGTCACTAATTTCTAAGCTCTTACGAGTCCTCTGTCTTGTTTCATTGCTTGTTCGTTTTTTTTTGTTTGCCTGTCAATGTAATTGTTTTTTACATCTTCAAATGTAGACGACTGCAGAATATATTGACGCTGTATAAAGATTGCTATTGGAGAGTGGCTGCAGAGAATCACAGTGTTGAACATAGAATAGAGAAAGTAGTATCTCCATAGTTTTTTTTATTTTTTAAGTTCTATAAAACACACAACTTCTCTTCTGCCAGAAAACCAAGGGTACCCACATACACAAATTTTGTCTAGATTAATTTTTAATTTTTTGAAAAGTGTTTTTGACCACTACAGTTTATTTATTTATTTTTAAACCTCTAAAGGATTGAGACAATTTTGTCCATAAGGAGAGAACCCCAACGTCTGACATGTCTTTATTTTGTGTGGCTATATTTTAGGAGCCATAACATATTAATTTTTTATTTTTTTTGGTAGAGCTGTATGGGTGCTTGTTATAGTTTTCATTGGTAGCATTTTAAGTTACAAATATGCACTTTAGTCCATTTTTTGGGGGGTAGGCGAAGTGGCCAAATAACGATTCTGTCAAAGATTTTTTTTTATGGGGTTAACTGTACAGGGTAAATAACATGCTAACTTTACTAAGTGGTTTGATGCGATTAAGACTATGTCAAACTCATGTAGCTTTTTATGTTTTACTACTTTTGCATCATAACAATCATTTGCATTATGCATTATCATATTCTAAGACCCATAACTTTTTTATTTTTATGGCAGCTGTCTGAGGGCTTGTGGTGTGTGTGTGTGTTTTTTTGTGGGGCAAGCTGTAATTTTATTTGTACCTTTTTGGTGTACATATTACTTTTTGATCATTTTTATACCATTAACCCCTTAAGGACACTGGACGTACCGGTACGCCCTATTTCCCGAGTCCTTAAGGACCGAGGACATACCGGTACGTCCTGACTTAAAAATGTAATTCCGGCGCCGCAGGGGTTAATCGGAACGGGATTTCGGCTGAAATCATTCAGCCGGCATCCCGTAACAACGCGGGGGGGGGGGGTCATTGGACCCCCCCGTATCGGCGATCGCAGAAAACCGCAGGTCAATTCAGACCTGCGGTTTTCTGCGTTTCCGGTCCATTCGGGTGTCCTGTGACCCGATGAACCGGAAAAAGACTGCGATCGGTGGCGTAATTTTACACCACCAATCGCAGTCCGAGGATTTGAGGAGGCGGTGCTGGCCCTGGTGCTGAACACTGCTGTCCAGGGTGCTGATTGGTGCAGGGGAGAGAGGCGCGAGATTCAAACTTCCTGCGCTCCTCTCTCCCCTCCTCTTCCTGTCCAGCACCCTGACCGTGCAGCATCGTCCAGCACCAGCTCCTGTGTCCCCCTAATCGGCATCCATCACCCTCCTGCACCCATCGCCACCCAGGTAGGTTAGGGTCAGTGAGGGAGAGGCACCGTTAGGCAGGGAAAGAAGGGAAAAGTAAGTTAGGAAAAAAAAAAGTACTTTTATTCCAAACTTCCATCTATCCATCTAACCCTAACCCCGACCCCCCCTGCCACTTGCCCCCCCACCAGCCCCCCCCCCCACCCACCAGCCCCCCCACCCCCCACCAGCCCCCCCCCCTCACCACCACTTTTTTTTTTCTGCGTGCGCTGACTGGCCGGCACTTTTTAGCGTCCGTCCACTGTTAGCGCATCGCCCGCCCCACCGCTGATCAGCGTTGTACCGCTGATTAGCAAGTTTAAACTTTTTTTTTTCCTAACACTTGCCCTTTTTTTCTTGCCTTTTTTAGTACGCGAACACCCGTTGCCCCCACACACACGCACATATAATAAAGTTTTCCACACACGCACACCTACACGCACACACACCCATGGCCCGCCGGGTGTTCTCGGCCGAGGAGGCATACGCCCAGATTGCCTCCGACTCCGAGAGCCCCGATGAGGATGACCCCACATTCCTTTTATCATCCGCATCCTCTTCATCATCATCGGATGACGATGAGCCACCAAGGCGGCGGAGACGCCGCCAGGCGGAGCCAGGGGCCGCACGTGCTAGGGATCCTGTGGCCCACCCTAGTACGAGCCGCCCTGGGGTTCGTACTGGTTTCCCGGCCCACCAAATAAGTCCACCGGAGCCCCCTGCCGATGAACTTAGCTGGTGTCCCCCAGTGGACTTTGAGCCTGAGATTCCGGATTTCGCTGGCAATCCTGGAATCCAGATTCCCACAGTGGGGTTTACTGAAATAGACTTTTTTAGTTTTTTTTTCAGTAACCCACTGGTGAATTTGATGGTGGAGCAGACGAATCTGTACGCCCAACAGTTCGTCGCTCAAAACCCAGGCTCAGTTTTGGCTAGACCCGGTGGCTGGACGCCGGTCAGTGCAGCCGAAATGAGGACATTTTGGGGCCTCGTGCTGCATATGGGTCTAGTCCAAAAACCCAGTGTCAGGCAATACTGGAGTGGGGACGTCCTGTACCAGACCCCACTGTACAGTATGGTCATGACACGTCACCGGTTTGAGGCCATCCGGAAATGTCTGCATTATTCCGATAATGCAGCATGTCCACCCCGAGGTGATCCTGCCTATGACCGGCTGTATAAGATACGGTCGGTCATCGATCACTTTGGGGCCACATTTCAGCAGGCCTACGTACCTGGAAGGGAGGTTGCGGTTGATGAGTCGCTCGTTGCGTTCAAGGGGAGACTCAGTTTCCGCCAATATATTCCCACAAAGCGGGCGAGGTATGGCGTGAAGCTATACAAAATTTGTGAGAGTACCTCAGGGTACACTTACAAATTTCGTGTGTACGAGGGGCGAGATTCCCGTATTCAACCCCCAGAATGTCCCCCCACTCTGGGTGTTAGCGGGAAACTCGTGTGGGACCTTATGTACCCACTGCTGGATAGTGGTTACCACTTGTACGTGGATAACTTTTATACCAGCATTCCCTTGTTCAGGTCCCTTGCCGCCAGATCCACGTTCGCTTGTGGAACCGTGCGGAAAAATCAACGCGGCCTCCCTGCCTACCCCCTCCAGGTACCTATCCCCAGGGGTGAGACCCGTGCACTTACCAGTGGAAACCTGTTGCTGGTCAGGTATAAGGACAAGAGGGATGTCCTTATGCTGTCCACAATCCACGGTAACAGCACCACCCCAGTCCCTGTGCGAGGTACCGCGGCAACGGTCCTCAAGCCCGATTGTATCATCGACTACAATCGGTATATGGAAGGAGTTGATCTCTCTGATCAAGTCCTCACGCCATATAACGCCATGCGCAAAACCCGGGCATGGTACAAAAAAGTTGCGGTCTACTTGGTGCAGGTTGCCATGTACAACTCTTTTGTACTATCCCGAAGCGCTGGCAGCACAGGGACATTCCTCCAATTCTATGAGGCAGTCCTCAAGGACCTGATCTTTTCGGACCGGGAAAGAGCAGGCCGGAGTACCTCGGGAACTGGAGGAGCCCGGATCGTCCCTGGCCAACACTTTCCAGGTGTGGCCCCCATACTGGAAAGAAGGGACGAACCCAAAAAAAGTGCAGAGTGTGTCACAAGAGGGGGATACGGAAGGACACCACTACTCAATGTGACACGTGCCCCGATCATCCGGGCCTCTGCATTATCGATTGCTTCAGGGAGTATCACACTTCCATGGAGTACTAAATTTTTATAATCCCCAACAGTTCACTAGAGAACATAAAACACTATGGCTCTCAGACTTTGGAGACACGAAAACAATTTTTCTTTCCCCAAAAAATATTAGTTTTAGTGCAGGCATCCTCAAACTGCGGCCCTCCAGATGTTGTAAAACTATAACTCCCAGCATGCCCAGACAACCTACAGCCATCATCAGGGCATGGTGGGAATTGTAGTTTTACAACATCTGGAGGGCCGCAGTTTTAGGATGCCTGCTTAGTGTCTCTAAAGTCTGAGAGCCATACATATTGGGCATCGTCGTGTGCGTAAAAGTCGTCGCTATAAAAATAACTTTTTACCAAACGCCTCGGATGAACGGTGTTAAAAATATAAAATAAAAACGGTGCCAAAACACCTATTTTTGGGCAAAATTTTAATTTAAATCCATTTTGCCGGTAATAAAGCAAGGGTTAACAGCCAAACAAAACTAAACATCTATTGCCCCAATTCTGTAGTTTTCAGAAACACCCCATATGTGGTCGTAAATGGCTATATAGCCGCACGGCAGGGCATAGAACGAAGGGAACTCCATACGGTTTCTGGAAGGCAGATTTTGATGGACAGTTTTTTTTTTTTACACCATGTCCCATTAGAAGCCCCCCCTGATGTAGCCTAGACTAGAAACTCCAAAAAAGTGACCCCATCTAAGAAACTACACCCCTCAAGGTATTCAAAAGTTACTTTACAAACTATGTTAACCCTTTAGGTGTTCCACAAAACTAAATAGCGAATGTAGAAACAATTTTAGAATTTAATTTTTTTGTTACATTGCCTCAAAAAAGAGTAATATAGAGCAACCAAAAATCAAATTTACCCCAAAAATAGTCCCAAAACAACAACCACCTTATCCCATAGTTTCTTAGATGGGGTCACTTTTATGGAGTTTCTACTCTAGGGGTGCATCAGGGGGCTTGAAAGGGTACATGGTGTAAATAAACCAGTCCAGCAAAATCTGCCTTCCAAAAACCATATGACGTTCCCCTTCTTCTATGTCCTGCCGTTTAGCCAAATAGTAGTTTACCACTACATATGGGGTGTTTCTGCAAACTACAGAATCAGGGCAACCCATTTTGAGTGTTGTTTGGCAGTTAACCCTTGTTTTACTCCTGGAAAAAACTGATTATATTGGAAAATTTTCCAAAAAATAGAAATTTCAAAATTGTTTCTCCATCTGCCATTAACTCTTGTGGAACACCTAAAGGGTTAACAAAGTTTGTAAACCCAGTTTTGAATACCTTGAGGGGTGTACTTTCTTAGATGGAGTCACTTTTTTGAAATTTCTATTCTAGGGGTGCAACAGGGGGCTTCAAATGGGACATGGTATAAACAAAACCAGTCCTGCAAAATCTGCCTTCCAAAACCCATATGGTGTTCCCCTCCTTCTATGTGCTACCGTTCGGCCAAACAGTAGTTTACGACCACATATGGGGTGTTTTTGCAAACTACAGAATCAGGGCAACACATTTTGAGTGTTGTTTGGCAGTTAACCCTTGTTTTACTCCTGGAAAAAATTGATTATATTGGAAAATTTTCCAAAAAATAGAAATTTCAAAATTGTTTCTCCATCTGCCATTAACTCTTGTGGAACACCTAAAGGGTTAACAAAGTTTGTAAACCCAGTTTTGAATACCTTGAGGGGTGTACTTTCTTAGATGGAGTCACTTTTTTGAAATTTCTATTCTAGGGGTGCAACAGGGGGCTTCAAATGGGACATGGTATAAACAAAACCAGTCCTGCAAAATCTGCCTTCCAAAACCCATATGGTGTTCCCCTCCTTCTATGTGCTACCGTTCGGCCAAACAGTAGTTTACGACCACATATGGAGTGTTTTTGCAAGCTACAGAATCAGGGCAACACATTTTGAGTGTTGTTTGGCAGTTAACCCTTGTTTTACTCCTGGAAAAAATTGATTATATTGGAAAAATTTTCAAAAAATAGAAATTTCAAAATTGTTTCTCCATCTGCCATTAACTCTTGTGGAACACCTAAAGGGTTAACAAAGTTTGTAAACCCAGTTTTGAATACCTTGAGGGGTGTACTTTCTTAGATGGAGTCACTTTTTTGAAATTTCTATTCTAGGGGTGCAACAGGGGGCTTCAAATGGGACATGGTATAAACAAAACCAGTCCTGCAAAATCTGCCTTCCAAAACCCATATGGTGTTCCCCTCCTTCTATGTGCTACCGTTCGGCCAAACAGTAGTTTACGACCACATATGGGGTGTTTTTGCAAACTACAGAATCAGGGCAACCCATTTTGAGTGTTGTTTGACAGTTAACCCTTGTTTTACTCCTGGAAAAAATTGATTATATTGGAAAATTTTCCAAAAAATAGAAATTTCAAAATTGTTTCTCCATCTGCCATTAACTCTTGTGGAAGACCTAAAGGGTTAATAAAGTTTGAAAAAACAGTTTTGAATACCTTGAGGGGTGTAGTTTCTAGAATGGGGTCATTTTTGGGAGGTTTCTATTATCTAAGCCTCACAATATGACTTCAAACCTGAACTGGTCCATAAAAAGTGGGATTTTGAAGATTTCTCAAAAATTTCAACATTTGCTTCTAAACTTCTAAGCCTTGTAACATCCCCAAAAAATAAAATATCATTCCCAAAATGCTACAAACATGAAGTAGACATATGGGGAATGTAAAGTCATCACAATTTTTGGGGGTATTACTATGTATTACAGAGGTAGAGAAACTGAAACTTTGAAATTTGCTAATTTTTCAAAATTTTTGGTAAAAAATGTATTTTTTTATGCAAAAAAATTAACTTTTTTGACCCAATTTTAGCAGTGTCATGAAGTACAATATGTGACGAAAAAACAATCTCAGAACGGCCTGGGTAAGTCAAAGCATTTTAAAGTTATGAGCACTTAAAGTGACACTGGTCAGATTTGCAAAAAATGGCCTGGTCCTTAAGGTGAAAATGAGCCTGGTCCTTAAGGGGTTAAAGGGAACCTGTCACCAGGATTTTGGGTATAGAGCTGAGGACATGGGTTGCTAGATGGCCACTAGCACATCCGCAATATCCAGTCCCATAGCTCTGTGTGCTTTTATTGTGTAAAAAAAAACGATTTAATACATATGCAAATTAACATAAAAGAGTCATATCTTACTTGTGTGACCAGAGAAGAGTCATATTTTCAAGCTCTGACAAATCTCAGGTTAATTTGCATATGTATCAAATCGATTTTTATACACAATAAAAGCACACAGAGCTATGGGGACTGGGTATTGCGGATGTGCTAGCGGCCATCTAGCAACCCATGTCCTCAGCTCTATACCCAAAATCCAGATGACAGGTTCCCTTTAATGGGAGAAGAGGTGACAAAAATCAGCAATTCTATTCTAATTGCAATTTTTTTCTGTACATATTTTAATGATTAGATACGTTTGAATACAGCAATAATTTGTAGGTTTTTTTATTGGGTATATATAAAAAAAAAAAGGTATCAAGTCCCACTTAGAGACTTTAAGTTACATTCATCTGATCATTGTTAAAATACTATACCTCTATATGGTAATATATTTTCCATGTCTGTTACACTTGTAGTTTGCCAAGGGTCCCAATAGGCTTTCATATATATAGGGCAACCCAATAGGCCACTGTTAGACCTCCAGTTGCCATGGCTGCCATTGAAACTCTCTGCTTGCATTGTGGTTGCCCGAAAGCTCACAGGGGGAACCTGATCCCTCTGTAAACCTCTTAGATGCTGTGTTTGCTAATGAGTGGGGAATCTGAGAGGCTAAATGGCCAGGATCAGAGTTAACTCCAATCTTTGCCATTGCAGTGTCCAGCTCCCACTTGTGGATGGCTCTGGCACAGCTCCTGTGCCCACTCCATCTACAGTGACATAACTGTACCATTTGTGGGAATATATCACAAAAATGGATGTTCAGTTACATCCATTTGACCAAGGGTTTAATGTTTTTTTCCTCTATAGGGCATGTGAAAACGCCTAAAAAGCAAGAGCTACAGCATGCTGCATTTTTTTTTTTTAAAAAGGCAAAAAAAAACTAATTACCAAAAGTGCCAGTAGCAAAAAATGTCTGTGTGCCCTGCAATTCATATTTGCCTCAGACCATCAGCTAATTTCTGGAACTGGCATTTTTACTGCAAAAAATGCTGAAAAATGCCTTCAATCTGTGAAAGCACCCTAAATGTATTATACTTTTCTAGCAGCATTTGAAGAGCTTGTAAATATCAGTGATTTGCATTTGTAACGTGATATATTCTAACTCTTCCCTTCCCCTCCCCCTCCAGGGGAATGCCAGGTTGTTTTCCTAATACACTACAACCCTGGCGCTATTTGATCTTTGACCTCTCCCTGAAAAATCCTTGGATTTTCCTCTTAACTATTTTGTTGCCCTTTTATTAAATTCCAATACGTAATCCTGAATACTATTGAAAATGTGTAGATAACAATGCATAGTAATTGTATAAAGTAGCATCACTACAGAAAAGCACTGTAGAATATCAGCATACAGAATACTGCAGAATATAAACATCTACAGAATGCCGCTTTGTTTTGACTGCCACGTGTAAACAGCATTCCTTTAAAGTCTTCAGTATAGGGAGGACTAGCCTTCTAAAGTCACTCAGTAATGTGAAGGAATTTTTGTTGCTTTCTGTAGGAAAATCAATGTACAGTTTTTTTTGTAACACTTTGTACTTTATGGTAAATTTTGATCAATCTATTTATTTTTTATTTATAAAAAAAATTTAATGCACAGAAAATATTGCAGTAACATAATATATAAAAACACAAGTACAATAAACATGAAACTTATTAACAGACTTTTACAGAGGAGGAGAGGATCCTGCCCACAAGAGCTTACAATCTACAAACAAAGTAGAAAGATACAGTAGGTGAGGGTAAAAGCTGCTCTTCTGGCAGTGTGGTGGCAGCATACTTATTGCAGGTGGTAGGCTTGCCTGAAGAGGTGGGTTTTCAGGTTACTTTAGAAGGTTTGGATGTTGGGGGGAGAGTCTGATGTGCTGGAGTAGTGAGTTTTAGAGTAGGGGAGATGCATATGAGAAATCTTGTAGACAATTGTGTGTGAAAAGGACAAGAGGAGAACATAAAAGCAGGTCAGAGATTACGTGTGGGAATGGATGGGAAAGCAGGTCAGAGATGTAAGGAGAGGAAAGATTGTGAGCAGCCTTATATGTAGTTGTTAGTATTTAGGATTGAATTCCCTGGGCAATGGGGATCCAGGGAAGGGATTGGCAGACTGTCCCCAGTGGAGCTAATACAGTAACTTCCCTATCAGTACAGTATGCCTTTGGAGTGTGACAGGAAACCCATTCAAACATGGGGAGAACATGCAATCTTGATGCAGGTGTTGTTTTGGGTCAGATTTGAACCTAGGATCCCAGAACTGTGAGGCACTCGATTGCCATGCTTCCCACTGCTTTAAAAAAGTCATACCTCACAAATAAGTTAAAGGGGTTATCCGACCCCTATAATGCCTCCCCAAATGCCCAGGCACCTTATGCAGATTGTACTTACCTCACTCCCCAACACCCGCGTCCATTCTGATGCCAGCACAACCACCACTGCATCTCCCCATCACATGGATCAAAACATGCTAGGAATGCTCGTTCCCATCGCTGGATGTTTTCATCCGCATGATGGGGAGATGCAGTGGCAGCCGTGTGGACATCAGAAGCAATGCGGGTGCCGGGGAGCAAGGTAAGGGGTCCGGCCATTTGGGAAGGCATTATAGGGGTTGGATAACCCCTTTAATAATGATTTTTCCTATCATATAGCAGATTGGCAGGGTGCCAGCAGTTGGGCCACACCAATCTGACATTCATGACCTATTCTAAGGATAGGTCATCAATATAGAATAAGTGGAGAACCCCTTTAAACAGACCAGTTTTGTATGCAGACTTAAATGGCCAACCCCTACAATGCCCACCAAAATGCCCAGGCCCCTCATACTGGTCATACTTATCCTGCTCCCCGGCCCCCACGTGGCTTCTGATGCCCGCACAGCCACCGCTGCATCTCCCCATCGTGCAGATCAAAACATACGGTGTCGGAGGGTGCAGTCAATAGCAGGCCACAACGGTAACGAGCGTCACCCCCGAAGCAAAGTTTGGTTTCAAGTTTTAAAGTGGTTTTCCACTTTAAAAATTAACTACCATCTTTCTGCTGGGGAGAAAGATGGCTAGAAGGTTGGAGGAGTGTTTAAACTAGGGACTGGGGGGGAGGGTAATTACGTTATAGGACGGGAAGATAGTGCAGATAGAGACCGGGGGCAAAGTAATGGGACTGGGGG
Source organism: Bufo gargarizans (assembly GCF_014858855.1). Lineage (NCBI taxonomy): Eukaryota > Metazoa > Chordata > Amphibia > Anura > Bufonidae > Bufo > Bufo gargarizans. The sequence continues at coordinate 379,394,897 of NC_058080.1, read as the reverse complement.
AGGAATGGAAGGAGGGACTAGAACAGTTCAGAAGGAAAGGTGTAGGGTAAAAAATATACATAAACCTCTCAAATGTATGTATACTAATGCCAGAAGCCTGACTAATAAAACTGGTGAACTGGAATTAGTGATGTGTGAGGAGAACTATGACATAGTGGGAATAACTGAGACATGGCTGGATGATAGCTATGACTGGGCGGTTAATGTACAAGGTTACAGTCTGTTTAGAAAGGATCGTCAAAACCGGAGAGGAGGAGGGGTCTGCCTCTATGTAAAGTCCGGTCTAAAGCCCACACTCCGCGAAGATATAAATGAGGGACATGAACATGTGGAGTCACTGTGGGTAGAGATACATGGAGCTAAAAACAACAATAAATTACTAATAGGAGTTTACTATAAACCACCTAATATACCAGAGTCCACAGAAAATCTATTACTAAACGAGATAGACGAGGCGGCAAATCATAATGAGGTGGTTATTATGGGGGACTTCAACTACCCAGATATAGACTGGGAAACTGAAACTTGTATATCTCATAAAGGAAACAGGTTCTTGGCAATAACCAAAGACAATTACCTCTCCCAACTGGTTCAGGACCCGACTAGAGGGACGGCCATACTGGACTTAGTATTAACCAATAGGCCGGACAGAACAACAGACGTGCAGGTTGGGGGACACCTGGGAAATAGTGACCACAAAGTAATAACCTTCCAATTATCATTCAAAAGAGCGTTTCTACAGGGAGGAACAAAAATACCAAACTTCAAAAAAGCTAAATTTAGCCAACTAAGAGAGGCCATAGGCCAAACTAACTGGGACAAAGTCCTCAAAAATAAAAATACAGCCACAAAATGGGATATCTTTAAAAACATCCTAAAATCTCATTGTGAGAGGTACATACCGTATGGTAATAAAAGGTTAAGGAATAAAAAGAAACCAATGTGGATAAATAGAACTGTAACGAAAGCAATAAATGACAAAAAGAAAGCATATCATTCACTGAAACAGGAGGGGAGCACGGAAGCACTGAAAAACTATAAGGAAAAAAATAGAACATGTAAAAAACAAATTAAAGCGGCCAAACTAGAGACCGAGAGATTAATTGCCAAAGAGAGTAAAACTAACCCTAAAATATTCTTCAATTATATAAATGTTAAAAAGTATAAATCTGAAGGTGTCGGCCCTTTAAAGAGTAATGAGGGGGAAGTCGCAGAGAGCGATGAGGAGAAAGCAAAGCTGTTAAATATTTTTTTCTCCAATGTATTCACTGAGGAAAATAAATTGTCAGATGACATGCAGAATGCAAAAATAAATTCCCCATTAAAAGTGTCCTGTCTGACCCAGGAAGAAGTACATCAGCGACTTAAAAAGATTAAAATAGACAAATCGCCAGGACCGGATGACATACACCCCCGTATCCTAAAGGAATTAAGTAATGTCATAGCCAGACCCTTATTTCTGATATTTGCAGACTCTATACTGACAGGGAATGTCCCACAGGACTGGCGCATGGTATATGTGGTGCCAATATTCAAAAAGGGGCCAAAAACAGACCCTGGAAACTATAGGCCGGTAAGTTTAACATCTGTTGTGGGTAAACTGTTTGAAGGTTTTCTGAGAGATGCTATATTAGAGCATCTCAACAGAAATAAGCAAATAACGCCATATCAGCATGGCTTCGTGAGGGATCGGTCATGTCAGACTAATTTAATCAGTTTCTATGAGGAGGTAAGTTCTAGACTTGACAGCGGCGAATCAATGGATGTCGTATATCTGGACTTCTCCAAAGCATTTGACACTGTACCACATAAAAGGTTAGTATATAAAATGAGAATGCTCGGACTGGGAGAAAACATCTGTATGTGGGTAAGTAACTGGCTCAGTGATAGAAAACAGAGGGTGGTTATTAACGGTACACACTCAGATTGGGTCACTGTCACTAGTGGGGTACCTCAGGGGTCAGTATTGGGCCCTATTCTCTTCAATATATTTATTAATGATCTTGTAGAAGGCTTGCATAGTAAAGTATCAATTTTCGCAGATGACACTAAACTGTGTAAAGTAATTAACACTGATGAGGACAGTATACTACTACAGAGGGATCTGGATAGACTGGAGGCTTGGGCAGATAAGTGGCAGATGGGGTTTAACACTGATAAATGTAAAGTTATGCACATGGGAAGGAAAAATGCAAGTCAACCATACATACTAAATGGTAAAACACTCGGTAACACTGACATGGAAAAGGATCTAGGAATTTTAATAAACAGCAAACTAAGCTGCAAAAACCAGTGTCAGGCAGCTGCTGCCAAGGCCAACAAGATAATGGGTTGCATCAGAAGGGGCATAGATTCCCGTGATAAGAACATAGTCCTACCACTTTACAAATCGCTAGTCAGACCACACATGGAGTACTGTGTACAGTTCTGGGCTCCTGTAAACAAGGCAGACATAGCAGAGCTGGAGAAGGTCCAGAGGAGGGCAACTAAAGTAATAACCGGAATGGGGCAACTACAGTACCCTGAAAGATTATCAAAATTAGGGTTATTCACTTTAGAAAAAAGACGACTGAGGGGAGATCTAATTAATATGTATAAATATATCACGGGTCAGTACAGAGATCTATCCCATCAGCTATTTATCCCCAGGACTGTGACTGTGACGAGGGGACATCCTCTGCGCCTGGAGGAAAGAAGGTTTGTACACAAACATAGAAAAGGATTCTTTACGGTAAGAGCAGTGAGAATATGGAACTCTCTGCCTGAGGAGGTGGTGATGGTGAGTACAATAAAGGAATTCAAGAGGGGCCTGGACGTATTTCTGGAGCTTAATAATATTACAGGCTATAGCTACTAGAGAGGGGTCTTCCTCTGGATCAACTTGCGGGATAACGGGCCGAACTGGATGGACAAATGTCTTTTTTCGGCCTTATGTACTATGTTACTATGTTACCAAAGTTTTTCAATGAAGTCACGCACAACTTCATATATATCTTACTTCAGCTCATCGGAGCCTATACATTCTAATACTGTACGGAGACGAATCTCTGTAAAGTATTAATCCGAAGTTTTGAACGAAGCAACTTTGGATGTAGCATCCAAAACTCGCTTCACTCAACACTAGAGGTGGCTTGCTCACTATAGGAAGAAGTGCCGGCCTCTCTGGTGGTCAAGACTGTGTGAGCTTACATGACCAGTGCTTTTTTTTCTGTAGTGTGCAAGCACAGCCATCGGTTGTAACCATGGAAGTGAGCAGTGTATAATGTGATAGAAAAATGAATCCAGTCAGTGAAGAAAGCAATATGGATAATAACATTACATTAGTAAGTGGCTTGTATTAAATTTGCTGAATTGAGACAACCTGTTAATGTATGTAATGTACTGTATGTAACTTAATGTACTAAGTATATCGAAGTAATCGATATATGGAGACTTTTTTGCAATGCTCCATGGGAAACAAATATGCAAAGAAGTAGCTCCGAAGGAACACAGCAATTTCGCTAGCGCCACCTATTGGGGGTGAAATCCACAGCCATTTTTCACATATTCATTCATGCAGTTCTT